>NW_008675305.1:138322-211263 GCF_000695815.1 Acanthisitta chloris
TCCTCCTTGCCCAGATCTGCTTCTTGAACACTGGGTGACTAGGTCAGCATTCAAACGAGCGAGGGAGAGGAGTCAAAAGCACAGGGTTTGTTCACCTGCATATAGGATTAGTGGCAAAACTATTGACCTTAGTCTAGAGGGTGTCAGTGGCATTTTCTGTCCCCAGTACTGCCAGCAGCAGGGGAGGTGCTGTAGCTGCTACCAACAGCAGTGGCAGCTCCCAAATCTTTATTGAGCTATTTAGCACCTTTGAGAGGTTCTGTTATACATATTGGAAGTTAAAAGCCCCACAGTTTCAATGTTCATGATTTTTGTCCATGGTTAGGACCTTAGAAAATCTCTCAAGCTGCTTCACCTGCAAAATGTGGGCACCCTCCCTTGCTTGGATGGCTCATGAAGGATCCACAGCAGTGCCAGCAGCACTGGGGGATAGAGGAGAGGATGACTGGGGAAGGGTAGCTGGAAATGAATTTATCTGAGGTATGAACCATGGGGAGGGAGGAAGGCAGAGCATCGCCGTGTCCTCTTTGAGACACTGGTGGTCACCACAATGCCCCACAGAGGTACCTGATGACATGGAGGGGGATGGCTGTGACACCAGCACCTGCAGACCCACTGGAGTCAGGTAAGTGGCACTGCTGGTGGTGCCTCAGAGGGTGGCAATGTGCCCAGCATTTGCTTACCCAAGGACTAATGGGAATGAATGTGTAGGTGCACGAGGAATAGTCTCTCTTGACTTTCTCTGTGAGGTTCCACCCCATTGATGGAAAACACATCACTGACATAAAAACAGACAGCTCCTCATGCTGTTTTAGCCCATAGCACCATGCAGCTGGACATCCGTCTTAAGGGAAATAGCTAAGCAATTTACATCTGGGTTTTCTCTCATTTTCATTTTCATTTTGTGCCTGAAATTGAACAATTGTATTCATGGAAACTAATGTGTTCATACTGATTATTTCAACCTTTTCTTTCCCTCATTTATTATTAATATCAGGACACAGTTTCATATTCCTCCATAGTAAAAATATATCAGAGTTTAAATAAAATTAATTGTCAGGGTTTGAATAAAGTTAATTGCCTGTTAGAAAGTGACAGAGGCAAAGAATTCTGTTTCTCATTCTTCCCTTCTCTCAGCTGTTTCAGCCTCAAACAGCATGATGCTTTAGGTCTTCTGTGGCAAAGTGATTCTGCAAAAAATCTACTGGGAAAGGTCTTCCCTTCCCCACTATACATTTTCACTATCTCCATGTAACTAAGATTAAAAAGTGTTCCATAACTTTAATAAAACTCTTTTTCTTCAGTCAGATTCTGAGTTTTGCATTGTCAGTGGTTTCTGAGCTGAGTTTCCCCTTTACTCCTAGTCAATTTAAAAAAGAATGCAGCTTATATGGGAGTCATTCATCCATGCAATCCACAGCAAAGAATTATTTGGGAAAAGACTTGGTGTAACTTCATCATAGAAATTACAGGGACAAAATTTGGTCCAGCTTTCTTTTTTTTTTTTTCCTAAATTTGTCATATTTTTGAGGAGGGAAAGGCAACATAGCAGTAAAATATCTGTTTGTTGTTTGCTTTCCTCCTGCCTTCTATGATATTTGCATATACAGTGGCATGCTTGTCATCTGTCTTTAGCTAATAAGTGCTGTGAATTTTGTATGCAAGGTATTTGTCACCAATGTACAGTGGCTATGAGTCCAGGCAGGTGCCTTTATTTTGCTCTCCTGCACCAAGGTAAATCTGGAGGGTTTTGTTTTCCCAAAGCACCTCTGGATTTAGATGAGCAGAGCTGAATATTGAATCTGCTGCACTGTCTTCTCAGCACGAAGACTCTGAAATGGATTCATGAGTCTTAAATCAGTCCCTGGGGCATCCTAGTCCACACTGTAAAACCACCATATGTAAATTGTCGCCGTTAAATAAGTTGCTCAGGAGGGAGGGAGAAGGGGATGGGAATTGGAAGTTCTCGGTGCTCATGCTGGGTTTCAGACAGGGCTGCCCTCCCAGTTCAGAAGTCACTGAAACGGAGGGGAGGAGAGCGTATGGCTGCCATATGGACCGTGTGTGCCAGATGGGGAGGTTGTCTCTGTTACTCCCACATTCTGCAGAAAAGCAGAAATAAAAAATGCAACATAAAACCCGAGCTCCTTTCCATTCAGCAACAGGAACAGGGTGGAAGAGGAGAGCAGTCCCACCTTTCAGAGCATTTATCCGATAATTCATTAGCTGATGTCCCCCATTTTTCATCTCTTCAGGGAATTCTGCTGAGAATTTATTGCTCAGCCATTAATGAATTTTTAAACTCTCAGGGAGTAACGTAAATAAGTGGGATCACAGATTGTTACACATCCATTGTCAGATCAAAATACATGCACAGGAGCTACTGCTTCAAGCAGAGGGTAAATCTTCACATATAGCTACACAAGGCACAGCATCCCTCACAGTGAGAGCTCAGCTGTGGCCTGAACCCTCTCCCCAGTAAGGGGTGAAACACTGTACCCTGAGCAGAATATTTTGGTTTTCCAGGTAGGCCTCAACAGCAGTTTTTTGTGGCTTTATTGAGGCAGAAGATAAAGCATAGTTTAATGCCCTTGGCCTTGGCTTTTCCTTCCACTGGCCAGGAAGGCAAGGTTTAATTACATGGCCATCAGTTTTGGCACAGACACCTCTGGAGCATCAGTGTCCATGGTCAGTGCTGGCCACTGCCACTAGCTGCTAGGACAGGACATCCTTTGCCTATATCCAGGGGCAGCAGCTCAGTGTGCTCTGGCTGCTAGTGTAGCTAGTCAGATGCATCTGCTACACCTATGGCTTAGGGTTTTTTTCCCTGTGGATTAACTGTAGTGAATGGGAACAGTATTTTGTGACAGCTGCAACAGTCAAGCAGGAAGGCTTTTAGTGACTGTTAATTTCTGACTTTTAATTTCATTAGAAACCTGAGCCCTTTCAATAGAACTAGTTACTGCCTTTATAAACATAGGAAAAAATTAAAGCCACAGAATTAATAATGAGACCAATTCTAGGAAATCTTCTCTCCAGTTCTAGGACTTGTTCAGCACCAGGGGTTTATTTGTTTGCTTTTTACTCTACAAAGGAGAAAAAAAAAATCCTTTCTCATTCCCAAACAGATAATCATGCATGAAAATCAGACATGTTGAATATCACAAGCAAGGACACATGCCCTGGTGCCTGAAGTCCAAAAAACAAGTGTCACATTAATGTCAATGTGCCTTGGATCATTAGCTCTTAAGCCTCTAATGATGTTTCCTAATGACCCTACTGTTCTTCCTCCTCCATCAGACTCTCTAACCTGCAGAAGGTGTGATAACTTTTCAGGGTTTTGCTGTAGGAGAGCCTTTGAAAAAACACATAAGTATCCCAGTAATATATGGGACTTTACCTTTTGGGCATCTGGAATGTAATTTATAGGAGGTATCCACAATATTCATTATGTGAAGGCTCAAGTTCTTACTCATTTTTTATTTCGTTCATTTATTCTGCTACAGGAACGAGAATAAAAAGGAACACCTGTCCCAAGATTAAGACAACTTGCCATTAATTTAAAACTGCAATATAGATGCTGGTTACAAAATTGTCACCTCCCTCCTCCCCTCACACACACTCTTCCATTTACTAACCAGCAGTCAGCATTTTCTCCTGTCCAGGTCCAAGGCTGGGGCAGGCCAGTGACAAGATATTGCCTTCAGCTTTCCCTGAGTGAGGTTTGGCACTCATGCACTTTGCTCTGCGTGGGTAGAAAGCTCCTTTCACTGCAAAGCCACAGTGTACTCTGACTTTATTTTGAGTCTGTCAACACATCTTCCAGTACCCTTCTTGAGGTCCAGAGAAGGATGTATTGGGTGATCCCAGCAGCTGTTCTCTCTCCACTGGGACTGCAAAGACCTTGGCAGCATCAGCACATAATAGATTTAAACACCCATTCTGCATTTACAGGCTTTGTGAGCATATGTTCATATGTTTATATTTCTTTCCAAAACTAAGGGCGAGCAGGGCCCCACTTTGCAGCCCCAGTGTGACAACTGGAGTTAACTCTGCCAGTGTTCTCCAGGCAAGGATACAGCCCAAGGGAATTATGGTCAACCACTATTTTCACTTGCACCAGGGCGATGTGAACTACCTTTTGGAGTAATTGTTTTCAGTTTAAGAGGGAGCAAAACTTGACCCTCCAGGCTGGCTCTTATTGCAGGAGCACAGGGAAACCTTGTGAGACCTATGTAGAATGTAGGAAATTGGCACTTTCCATCAAAGTTGTGTAGCAGGAAGTCCTCAGCCTATTCAGGGGTTTATAACTTAGCTTGCTGTTTTCTGATAGGCTCCAAAATATGGCCCTACATATAGTACAGAGGTTGTCAGATTTTTCACATTTGGGCATAATCTCTGGCCTCATCACCACCCATCTAATCACTCCCAGTTATTTCAGTAGGTAGGTCTGTCTTGCTGCCTTCTGATGATGCTGCTGCTCAGACTTACATAGCCAGGGAACAAGACTTTCTCAGCCTGTGTCTTGGAGAAAGCATGCAGCATGGCAGTGCCAAGGGAGACCAAGGGAATCCTCCTGATCCTCACACTGACCAGAAAAGGCACAAGAAAATTCTTCATAGGGAAAAACGTGGAGGAAAACACTGGTGAGTCAGCAGAAACTGCTTTGCAGACTGACTGGAGGGCAATGCAGCATCCTCTGCGCAGTCTGAGCACTCACAGCCAGGACAGTCACCTTGGGGAGGTTTGGATTCAGCCAGCCCTGGCACCTGGAGGGCAGCAGGAGCCTGAGAGCCCTGCACCAGAGGCGGCCGCAATGCGTGGGATGAATTGCCCTCTAGAGGTACTTTGCTCTCTCTCCACTGAGCTTACTGGAAGCCTGGACAGCTAACTTGGACTTGGGCCTTTAAAGAGCCATTAAACAGACACAGTTCAGCGAGATGACTGCTCCATAAACCCTCAGAATTCCCCTTTTTGAGAGGGAATTCACCCCCTTAGGATCATCCTCCCTCTCTGTCATCTCGGTTGGGCACGGCAGGAATCATTGTGCAATCAATATTATTAATACCAGCAAACCGATGTTGGCTCTAAATATGCACACACCAAGAAAACAAATCGAAACAGCAAAAGAGGTCTTTGCGGTAACACAGCTTCAAAGCTGAGGTTGTAATCACACCGAAGCTAAGGAATGCAAATGTGTGGTAATCAGAGTATTGTAACTCATCCATCCAAACGTTAATAGTATTTTCTCACCATATATTACATTAGCATTAATGGCTTAGGTTCAAATTCTGCACTGTTTTCTACAATTATGACTCATTTTTCAGCTAAAGGGACTATCCATGATAATCAGCATAGCAGCAGCAGGATTTTTAAAGGCTTATGTGAGTGTGCCGTGTGTGTGTGTGTGTGTGTGTGTGTGTGTGTGTGTGATTCTCCCTATAATAACTTCTGAAACCCTCTGGCCAAAGCCAACAAAATGCAAAAGGATGGTGATTGCTTAGGTAACTCGATTCCAACAGGTCTGTGAAAATAGGCAGTTGTGGAGAGAGGAGACCCTGCACTGGACATGATGCCATGCTGCTGAACGATGGAAGGGACATTGGAGACCTCACAGCAGAGCCAAACACCTTTCTAAACCACAGGAGAAACTCCTCATCTCTCAGGGCCCAAAGCCAGACATGCCTGAAACACAAATCCATGTATTTTGCTCCCCTCAATGCCAATGTCCATAGAACTGCTTCCTATTAGAACAGTGTTTCAAAGCAAGTGAAAGAACACATTACAACATGTATTTTAATGTGCCATATTCTGCAACTGTCCTAAAAGGAAGGTAAAATATGCACACAGGTTTCTCTGGGTATACAACCTGGCTCTTGCCCTTCCAAACAGACACACCATCACAGTGACACAGGGCTCTGGTGCACCCAGGCTTCTACACTCCTGCCCTTTTCTGAACATTATTAATAATAAGAATGATTAGTAATAACAGCAATTCCTGGATAAAATCCACTCATATAGGAAGCAGCAGGCTAGACAACTACTACTTTACTTTGTAAAGTATCTTCACTTCAGAATTGGCTAAAATGAAGTATGGCAAGAAGAAGTGGTGTGGCTTCTCCCTGAGCTAGCTGATGACAGAACCAAGAATAGAGCACAGGAATTTCCACGTCAAGAACCTTGGTCTAGGCTGTACCCCTCCTTTGTTGCTCTCATCTGAACCCTCAGCAGAATGACTCAGCCCTCATGGGCTCTGCACAGGTCTATGGACAGAAAAAAACAGACCCGCTCTGGTTTTGATATTCATGGTTTTTTTCAATGACATTGAACTTTGAGCTGAACTTCACCTGCTCTTCTCCCTAATCATCAGCTTCCCTTTGCTTATATTCTTAAGTATGGATGAGAGCGGATGGCAGGTCGCCGGGTTAATCTGCATCTAATCCATAGCACAGTCACGATGTGGCGCAGAAACCATGTTTAGCTCCCTGCTGTGAGTAGCTCTCCTGCCTGCTGGGGGTGGGAAATCCAGCTGGCTGATGCACTCCCACTGCTTTTCCACTACAGAGCATGTGACAACAGGGTTTCAGTTCTGAATGGGACCATTTTTGTGCCCTAGACAGGGCAAGCCTTCACAGTCTTTTGTGGTCAGACAAGAAAGCTTTCTTGAATTTTCAGCCAGCTATACCCCAAGAAACACTTTATGTCCTGGTTTTTCAGAGCATTTGGAAAAGAGAACAAGGTAGGCAATCCTGCTCATCGGACTAACTCTCTGTTTTCTGATCTCAGGCTTGTTATTCTTTCCACCATGAGTCACTCCTGTTGGAGTGGCCCAGTTTTACCTACCCTCACCCCCTGCTTTATTAGTGACGAGAATGACTGTGCAAGGCAATGCTTGTGTGCTGCAGGATGTTGCCTTTGTGTAAGCCTTCTTTTGTATTTTGACATTTGTGAATGTTCTCATCCTTTAGCACACAGGCAGAGACTAAATTTCAAAGGTACTCTGTCTGCAGTGACATCCTCAGACAGATATGTGTGCTGTGTTTCATACATTCAGGACCACAGGTAAATAACATGGGGGTGGCCAAAGGGCACATAACCCAGGCTTCAACCTCATTTTCAGCCTGCTTTCCAAAGGAGAGGAGGTTTCTGCAATTCTGCGTTTGTTCACTCGACCTTCCTGTAACTTATGAGCCTATTAGCAGATTTCCACTGAATTTGAGAGAGAGATGTCCCAGATATAATCAGGTCTCTAAGTCTTTTTAGACCAGGCAAGTGAAGAGAGGCTTTACTAATTCCCTGGTGAGGATGAGCCCACTGTGTGGTACTAACCATCATAGACTCTAGCAAATCCACAGGGCTTTGCTTACCCTTGAGACCCAAGCTAATAGCAAACCAGACATCATCAGTTCACTCAGTCGCAAAACAAAGTTGTGTCCAAACTTCATTAAGACCATTTCCCACGATCAGTTCTACATGTGAGCAGTTTTGCTCACACAGGTAATCCCACCCCTGGGTAAGGGCTGAGGAGTGCCAAGACATCCTGATTCTGCTGTGGAGGCATTGGCTTGCATGAGTTCTTTATTTGGGGAAGCCCCAGCCTAGAGAATTGCAGTTCTCAGGCTTCCACAGAAAAGGAAAGATGATACACATTTCTGCCAGCTCTTTGATGGGGAGGGACCAAAATCACTTCAGTATTGGATGAACCTTAAAAAAAAAAAAAAAAAGCTGGATTCACTAATTCACTGAAGGTGACCAGGGAAACATAGAAATGATTAAAAAAAATCCCTTAGGTCAATAACCAGTCTGCCTTTGGAGAGACACAAGGGTTCAGTGGGTGTAAGTTTAATTAAGCCAGCCAAAAACTGAAGGGAAAATTAGAAACCATTTCCAACAATGCTTTACAAAAGCTTCCCATTGAAACAGACACATTAATTGAATAGGAGCTGAGCTGTACTTTGATACATGAGCCCCAGCCCAGGGTGCCTCTTGCTGCAGAAAGAAGCATTGTGAGGTTTCATTTAGAGGCAGCAATCTCTCACCGTTATCCTTTCCTTGTTGGCAAACATCAGTTCCTTCCCTCTTTTTTTTTTCTCCCTTCAATTAAATGTTTAATTAAAGTAGCATGACTCCCTTTCATTTGGAAAAGTAATTGAAGACACTAGTGTGTAAAAAATAGGCTGAGAAGTGAGCTGGAGTACACACAGCACAGAGCATCAGCAAGGCCTATGAAAATGTAGCCCTTAATTTGCTTTGGTGCCACATCAAATTGTGGTGATGGTGAGACGATACAGCTGCAGGAACATCTGGAAGGAGCTGATAAATATGGGTTTGGTTGGGTCTGAAACAAGAATCCAGTGCAGCTTGCTTATTTTTTTGAATCCTGAATGGTCAGCTCAGCACAGCTAGGAGAGAAAAGCAACATTCAGAAAGGTACATTTTCTGATAAGTTTTCATGCAGTGATTCAGGAGAGCTTGTTGAGCTGCTTGATAAGCAGGCTGGTGCCTAATAAGGATTTTCTGCTGTATCTTGTAGATCAGTCTTTGTCAGGTTACATGGTGGCTCATCACCCTGACATGTTCCAGGACCACTGAATGCCTCTGCTCTAGCTGCTTGGCTCTTTTTCCCAATATCTTTAAGAAACCTTAGCAGAAATTTGTAGTTATGCAGACTGCCTGGGTAGCCTATTCTGTTATTGGCTTGAAGATGCCCTGGTTAACTCTGACAGCTTGGTTTTCTCAAGCAGGCTTAAGAGCAGAACATGAGTTCCTGCTTTTTTGTAACTGGGGAGAATTTCCCAGAGTTTGAGCTTTAATGCCTTCTGAACTTTCCATGCCAATAGCATTACATTTCTCTTCACACATTTTTAATAGAAAATACTCGAGTTTGGACCATTTTTCTCATCACTTTTTATTACTGAGCTGTGTCCCTGACACACCTCTGCACACCAAAGGATTTCTGCCCTCCGATGAACTGCTGCAATGAGGAGTTGCTCCTCACAGGCTGTGCTTGGGGCTATTTTTACCTGTTATTTCCAACACAGATGAATGTTTGTGTGGTACACAGGCTTGATTGATTGAGGCCAAGAACAAGCCAGCTTGATTCATTACTGGAACAGTATGTGTGCATGTCTGATTGATAGGGGAGGGCTTGGATATGAACCCAGGTCAACAGTCAAGCTCAGGGCCAATCTAGAAGAGCAGGCATAAAGTAAAGGCTAACTGGCCATGTCCCTCCCCTGCCCACAGTGGCTTGGCATCCAGCCTTCTGAGGCTGTGAGTGGCTTCCCAAGATCACCAGCACTGTGCTGCCCACATCTGAAAAAGTCAGTGCCGAATGCCACGGGAATGTTGCTATCGAGGTGGGTGAGTTTGCTCTGCAGGTCTCTCCGGCTGCACGTTGGAAAGATAGACTGGGCTACAGCTGATAGTTGCTGGCACTCAGTGTGCACAGTACAGCCGGTCAGAAATTTTCTGGCATGCTTATCTGGAATAGCAAACTCCAATACACTGGCATTGAAACACACTGGAAACATGTCAATTTTGATGAGATCCTCCCAGAAACCAGGCAGATGCAGAATGACATCCTCCCTGCCAAGCAAGTTTTGAAAGCTTCCCCATCTCCCTCCCCAGCAGCCCACCTGGCAGGCTGGTGGTGAGATGGCAGGCAGGGGATGGAGTCTGCCAATTTCCATTCTCCTGGCTCCTTGGCAGTGGGACTTCCCAGAGCTTCCTGGCTGCTGGGCCTCCTGGCCAGGCTTTGAGCCCTGGAAATGTGCTGGAGAGAGCAGTGTATGGCCAGCTTCACTACTCTGTGAAGTCTCAGGGAATTCCTACTTCAGCCCTGCAAGAGAGACACAGATCTCTATCTTTTTTCCATCTCTTTTGTAATCAAATTTGATTGAGGCTTGTTTCCTTGGCAGGGTTTTTTCCTTCTGTGTTTTCTTCATTTTTGAATTCAGAACTTCCCAGGGCACATGAAGAGCAGTTTCTAGTCATCCCTTCTAGGAATAACTTCTTGTAAGAGGAGACTGGACATCTTACAGGTTTCTTTGGCCTCCTGTAAAGCTTCTCCTCCTTGGATGAAGCAGAAGTGAGGACTGGAATCAAAGATGTAAGGTGACAGTGGAGGGGAACAGGCATTTCACTCTTTCTTTACCAGTAGCCTCCAACTTTTCAGAAAATCACTTGGTCAAGTACCTAATGATCTATTTTTTTTCCCCCAGTCATCACTAAGATGTCTCAGCCCTAAAAGGGCACTCCCTTGATGGCACATGGGAGTTGAACAGGCAGTGGAACAACAAGTTACCCTGCTTATCATGGCAGATCCAGCCTGATGTTTCTTGGACAAGGTCACACTTGTGTGACTGTTGTGTATTAGGCAGAACAAGGAGCTTCTCACAGACAGTAATCCAAAATGCTGTTTGCAGGTACTTTCCAGGCTATTTGTTACAGATCAGTTAGTGGATTTTGAGGATTTTAGATCAGGGGAAATACTTGAAGGCAGCTCTGAGGCATTCCCTTGTCAGATGCACAAGTGGTTCAAGGGTCTGAAGTATGCGTCAGCATCTCCTGGATGCTTTGTCCCGAGGGATGGAAAGGGAGGCCAAAGAGGGGAGTGAAAGGCCAGTTTCCCGAGGCTGAGCTAGGAGACAGAGAGTCCTGCCTGGAACAGTGTCAAGACCCACTGGAGATGTCAACAGGATCTCCCCTTCAGTAAATCCTTAGGGGTCATTAGGTGATGTTTCTCTCTTGGCACCACTGCAAATAGAGTCCATTGCCTCTGTTTTGCTCTGCTAGCGTTGTTTTCCCACTGACTTTAGTGTTGACCTAACATAATCGTTGCATCTCATTCCTATCCAAAGATGAAGGATAGTCTGGGGGAGGCCTGTTTCTCATTACCATTGAACTTGCAGCACAGGAACTTTCTCTGACGCAGTTCACAGGGGGGTGAGGAGGTGGGAGGGAGGGTTAGTTATTACCTCTGTTTCCTCTGCTGGAGTGTGGGCTTCTCTATCAAGCTCTGCCATCTCTCCCAGGGGCCAGCAACTAATTCCTCCATACCCCTGCATGCTGGAGCCTCTCTTAAGAAGAGTCTTCCAATCATGACAAATTATCTGTGCTGATTTTGTGACATGAACTGTTACCCATTAGGGAATGAACTGGCATCAATAAATTCATTTCACTTACAACCTCACACTGTGCATGAATTGAAGTTCTAGAGGTGAAAGACATAAATTTACCAGGTGGGCAGGCACACAGCTTCCCCCTAAGACTGTGCACTTCACCTTTGGTACGTGCTCTGCTTCTGCTGGACCAGCCCAACATTAATTTTGCATGGAGTAGATTTCTCCTGTACAGTGCACAGTCCTTATGATTTATACATGTCTCAAGTAGCTGTGTGAATAGCCTTACCACAAAACAAACTCCTGGTTGTGCCTTCACCACAAAGAAAACCAACTTCAAACTTAAATGCAGCGCTTTTGCTTTACTAGATAAGAACAGTTAGTATCTTCTGATTTCCAGGCAATGCAGAGCCAGTAATTAATGAATTTTCCCAATGCCCTGGTGGAGCAAGTGAGAGAGCATTATTTATTAGGCAGAAAGGAGTTCCCATATGTGTAGGTCTACGTCTTAGTCATTCTGATGACAAATTCATCAAATCACTCCAGCAGATAAGGCTCTTCTTCTCCCCAAACACTATGTCAGTCAAGTGGCTGAAAATTTCACTCATTTACCCAAATGAAAATCTCACAGTCCCCTGGACAAATAGAAACTTTCAAGCATTTAGTTAAATGCCTCTTGTCATGTAATTCTGCAGAGAAAGGACTGGAAAGAGTAAAAAAATGGAAAAGGCTTTCCAAAAAGGGGCAGACACAATTACACATAGAGGTGGAGATGAATGTAGTTGTCTTTGTGCCTCCTGAAAGCTCCTGATCAAAATGGGGATCCCATTAAGTTGTGTGCTGTGGACACCAGGCGAAGGCAGCACTCAACCCAACCCACTCACTGACCTTGTCCCACCCATCTGAATGTTTTGAATGGCTGTTTTGGAATACAAAGTGCTGGACAATATATAATACGGGGTCATGAGGATGAAGTCTCTCCTCTCCTTTTCTTGAAAAGGATTAGATATGGTCATGGGAGACAGGTCTGTAAAAAGATATTAAAGGAAAAGAACAGACAAGGGTGTGTCTTTCGAGTGTGGGTGTTGGGGGATGAATGAAGGGAACAGGGTCACAGAGCATGATTAGGCTCATGTTCTTTCCTTAAAATGCTTAAAACAGAGCACTGAGAATGACAGACTGCTCATGTGACCCAGAAGGGCATTTTTTGTGTTCTTATGTTAAAAGGGAAGGCTAGAAACTGCCTTCAGGAGCCATAGGAGGGGAGACATGGATTTGTTGGGTCTTCCTAATGCAGTAAGCATTGGAAACACCTCCAGGGTTGCTGCTGACTGAGTCGCTTCCTTTTTCCTTTCATCCAGCAATCACATACTTTCCCATCCCTCTGAGGAACCAGGCCTACCCACAGCAACAGTGTACAAAGGTCACATTTCTTGTGAATGTGCAGGAAAACCTGAAAGGTGGTCAGGCAATGAGTCTGGTCAGGAAATAGTACCTTTTACTTGGGTTTCTTGTTTTAGGGTTTTTTTTGGGGGGGATTTTTACCTTTTGGCAAAAACATCAAGTATAGTGATTCGGGAATACTGTCTAAATGCATCACAGTTGTTGTTGCTTAAAAGCTTCACTCCTCTCTTCATTTGTATATTCTGTGTCCCTGCTTGATCATCATTAATTCAATGAACTGAACCTTGTTTGGTAGGCATCCTGTTGAATTCTCTGTAGCTGCAGGAAGCTCTTCACCCTAAACATTGTCTCTCTTTCCAGTCATAGCTTGTCAGCTCCACAGAAGAGAGATTGTGGTCACCTGCCTGCCTGCAAAGTGTTTATTCTGGTGTCATAGATAAAACAGGACAGGCTGGGAATGGACAAGGTGCCCGGGAGGATTTCTGTGGGAGACATCAAACTCCAGGCACACCTCTGAATACCTATTTCCCCAGAGCCTTTTCCATTGCACATGAGAGGGAGAAACCATGTTTCAGGTCCTCCCATGCTTGTTCCCCATGCAGAGGAGCAAGATCCCTGCCCTTCCTTTGGGTTGCTGTGATGCCCTTCCTTCCAGGCACCCCTATGCAGTCACAGGTGAAGGCAAAGGCACAATGACAAGTTCTCATGCCTTCACAACACAGTGTGGCAAAACTTGTCCTGCACTGATCTGCCCCACACAAGCAGCAACAGGAGTCCTGTCAGGTTCCTCAACTGCTGCTTCACTGGCACCAAAGGCATGGCCTTACAGAGAGCTTCATGCTGGTACATACAAAGGCAAGTCAGTAGGAAAATCCCTTCCCTATGCTCCCTAGCACTACTGGTAAATGTTTTCCTGGAGCAAACTGGTGCTTTGAACAGAGGCCATGTGAGGTGGCCAAGTGATCACTCTCTGTGGCACCATACCATAGCCAGACATTCTGCTGCTCCCCCACTGTCCTCCTCACCACTGACCAACCTTTCCCCAGCTCATCTCTCATGGTCAAAGGGGCTGGGAAGTGCTGCTTTGCCTTTGGAGACAGACCCAGGCACCCTGAACATAAGAGAGGTCACCTGGGGGAGAAGGCAGGGAAACCCATGCTCCTTCATAACGTCAGCAGCAGGCAGGACCTGTTCACATTGAAGCTCTGGTGCATGAGGAATTACACTCCAGTCTGATTGTTTTATAAAAATCTGCTCCAGCACCTGTCCAGAGCCATGATCACATCTTCAGTCATGTGGCCAAATGCCTTTTAGTTTTAATCATTTGATCAAATGCCCTAGTGAAACAGCCATTTGTTCAAATGATTGAAAGTTTGTCATTTGGCCAAATTACTAGTCTGGCAGGATGACTAACGGGTCATGCCACAATGTCAAATTCTATTAATGTCACCAGAGAGAGACAAGTGAGGAATGTAAGGGTTAAGGGAGAAAGTTTGTAGAAGTGTTTATCCCCTTGCCATGTACCCCTACACACACACAAGTGTGGTCCCAAGAACAGGGTGTGAAATAACTAGGATGGCTCCATACCACCTGAGCACGTAGGTGACTGAATGGCTCCATGTGGACATCCCTCAAAACTTGAGGGAAACAATTTATGTCACTGAAGGAGCACAAAGCTGATGGATCAGAGGAGAAAACTGGAGCTGGAGTGTATACTTGGACTTCAGATGAGGGCTGCCACTGCTGGGACTAGATGGAGAAGAGAAGCTGGCCAAACCATGAGCCAGGAACCACAACTCTCAGTGAGAGCAGTCCCAGGTACTTTTAGTGCCAATGGTGTTACTACACTTCCACTGCCTGGATCAGCTGGGAACACTGGCATCATTTCCTCACTCCTTCCTCCTCATGTTTCTGGAGCTGCATTTCTTGGATGAAGGGAAGGAGGGAATGAAGGAAGGAAGACTAAAATGTAGCCACTGGAGGAAGTGAGAACTGACAGCAGCCATATAAGGGAGCATTAACCTTTCATAAACCTGCTCTCTGGCCTGTGACTGGAACCAGGGAATAAATATAACTCTTGTAGTAGGTCTCCTATGTGCAGCATGGCTGTTCTGGCACACACTGGCTTCCTGTGAATTGCAGTTATATTTACAGGGTGTTAGTGTAGAGTGAGATGGATTTAGTTAACATTAAAAAAGAAGCAGACTTCAAGGAAGAGGCCAGCATTGAAGAATCAACTTGTCTCATCTTTCAGGAAGGGTTTGCCATGAGTGTTCCTGGTGACTGATGATGCCCTTACAAAACTCACACACCCTGTATGTCCCTGTGCCCACATGGGCAGGTGAGTGCTGCAGTGTGACCAACAGTTCCAGAACTCTAAGGGTCCTGGCAGGAAGGGGTGCTGGATCCAATTCTGCCCCTTCCCTCTCAGCTGCCCATGTTTTGCTTCAAGACCTGCATATAGGGGGATGATGTGCCATCACTTTTCATCCAGAGGTACAGTTAGTCACTTGTTCACCCTGACATCAGAGCCCTTCCACGTGAACACAACCAGTAAACTCTACACTAGTTCAAACACAGTCAAAGCAGTCTGATTGTCTGACTTGAACTCTTGACCTGCAGACGTGGCATACACCAGGCCAGGAGACAGCATGCACAAAATGTGTGTGTGCATGTGGAAACAGCATGCACAAAAATATACATGTTCATGCACCTGAGCATCTGCACAAACGTGAGCACAACCTCTACCTCTTCAGACCAGCTGCACTGCTGCTCCCTGCAGACTCTGGCCCAGGCAGTGCCATCTCCATCTCAGAATGACCCATCTCACTGCAAAGGCATATGATGGCATGGGTGATTGCTCCTGTCAGTTCTCTCAGACCCGATCAGCACATCTGAGGAGCATGTCAGTGCAATTAGCCCTGAAGCCCACTGCCTAGACAGTGGAGGTGCTGGCTTGAAGTGCATGGTTCAGCACTGTGCTGTGCCAAGGACATGGTGTCACAGCACAATGCATAGATAGGGCAGCAACTTGGGCTTTATCTGTGCCTCCTGCAGTCACAATGTCTTTCCTCTTCTTGTGGCTTAAGCTGGAGTGCTTGAGAGTCATCAGGTTGGTGTGGTCCTTGCTACTGTGTCTCATCCCTATCCTAAGCCATCAGATAAAGGTGATCTGAACTCCAGCCTATGCTCTGTGTCCCCTTTCCATTTCTTCCGGTTGCCGTGTCTGTCTTTTCATTTCATACACTGCTTGCTGCCTACAGGCTCTGGCTTCTCAGGCTACATGAGCCAGCTGCCACAGCTGACTCCAGAGCTTGTCATTTTAGAGAGGTGGCATATATCCTTTGCACATCTACATATACTTGAGGACTGTCTGTACTGGGCCTGCTAACTTATATATACACGAGCATGGAGAAAGCTGCAAAGAACTACAGTGGTCTTCAAAACATTGCCAGTTTGGCCTCAGCTTGAGGTAAACGTCTCAAGCAAACCCATTACATATTCTGTGAATACACAATGGGTTTGATTTGAGATGCATTTATGCTCAAGAATATTAAGTATTCTCTTTATACACTATGCAAGGTTAAATTTTTGTGAAAATTTCTATTTGCTTTTTATCATACAGACGATTTATGGCCAGGCCTCCTGAATCTATTTGAAAATGTCAATTTTTTCTTTATTAACTCTAGAACTGCTGGAGATCACTAATTCACTCATTCTACTAGTGTATTTAGGAGCTCAACTCAGAAAAGTTTAGCTAAACTCTTCTAGAGAAAACTGAGAATCCAGATTTGGCCTGTTAGAGATAGGGTCAATGTTGAAATTCAGCTATATATTGGAATCCCTGATTGGGGGCATTTAGATTTATAGCTGTGATTTGGACCAGTCCCTAATCAATTCCTATACCGTACTTTTTCATCAGTTGATCTGACAGCAGGAAGAAGGTCAGGATCATAAATTTCCCCTTCCTGAGTGCCAGGAGTGAAAGTGGGAAGTGCCTCCCCAGGTGATCAGCAGAGCTGGGAGCAGGGGCTGGGACTCAGCAAACCATCCAGCCTCCTGGGAGCTCTGAGTGCCCACCACCCACCTCAGAAGTTCAGCTTGCCTGAGTACACTTTGAAAGAGTGACCACACATTTTCCAGAGCTGACTGGGTCGGGTGGGAGCAGGTTGTCAGCCTGGGACATCAGCACAATTCTCCTTCACCCAATATACATCTCTTCCTGTTCTTTCCCCTTCCCATTCTCCTTACCATGGCCTCTCATGCTCCCAACTGGTCTGAGCTTTGTAATATCTTCATGGCAGCATAGTATAATTCTGCACACTTTATCAAATATGAAACAAGTGTTTGATGCAACAATAGTATTTATTTCTATCACACACAGCTTTGTGAAATATATCGGTCAAGGAGAGCTCCCACAGAACAGCTCAGCACTTAGCTCCTTGCAGAAGCTGCAGGAAAGTATGAATTATTATGAGTATTTTTAATCAAGTAACAGATACGGTTGGTGCAGTCAGGATTTTCAGAGAAGCTCAAGCTCCTGATAAATATGTCACAATCTATAATAACTTTGCCAAGTCCTTTAATATCCTACAGCTCTGGTTGCTGCTGTCCAACTCCTGCAAAAGTCGGGAAAAAAGAGCAAATATTAGTAAAACCACTTTGTTTCACACCAGCACGTCAACTGCCTCAAGGGCAAATCCATGCTGACTCCTTCCCCTTCTGATGGATGCAGACAAGGTTCCTTGTTTACCTTGTTCTATAGGAAGGTCTTACCCAAGAAAGCAGTTAGATCCTGTTGGATTTTTGGAAAAGATTTAGAACTCACCCACGCCAAATAGTAGGGCTCCCATACCCACCAGTGATAAAGCTTTTATCTTCTCAGACTCATTGGTGTAACCCTTTGTGACTTGTCAGATCTGCATCACAACTCAATTGCTTAGTTCCCAAAACATTTCTTCAGATTGAGCTGACAAGACCAAAGGAAAACACTCAAGGATCACTGATTGCCATGGAACCGGGAGGTGACCCACAGTGATCCCTTATGATCTGTGATTCTGTGAAATATTCAGAAACAGATCTTGTTGACATGATGGAATCAAGACCTTCTACTCAATGAAAAGTCTGAAATTGCCAAGAGAGATTTTAAATTAGTCTTAGCTCAGGGTGGTTTTCCAGATCAGCGTTACAGGCACGTCTGGGAAGTGCTGTAATACGTGGCTTTTGTCTGGCAAATGACCACTGTTTGGTTTCTGAAAGCATGGGGAAGAGCTCATGATTTTGATTTTAGTTTTCCCTTTTCTCTCTCAGTTCCTTTCTTTCTAGATGTCTATTATCACACTACAGGTGAGCAGCAGTCTGTATGGCCTTTAGGAGTAAACTAGATTGTGGGGATGGGCATAACACATTAGAAGGCATGCAGCAGTCTGGGATATCAACTGAGGAATGCACAAAAATCAGCTTAGTTTTATCAAATATTACTTTTAAGGGTATGGAGGAGATGGGGTACTGAGAAAATCTCCTCCAAGGCATTAAAAATCCGTGCTAGAGAACAGCTGTCCAATAAAACACATAATAAATAAAAACACAAATCCTAATACAAAATATAAAACTCCACACAGCCCCAAGACTGAGAAGGGATGTCATTTCAGGAACAGCAAAATCTTCCAAGTAACTGGGGCAAGGTGGAGCCCCAGCATATGGGTAAGCACTTACTGCAAAGCCTGCAAGAGCCTTGTCAGCGTGGAAACTCAAAGGCACTTCTGGGTAGAGAAAGGCTGGGACTGGGGGAGGATTTCATAGCAAATATTAGCCTAAACAAACATGTTAATGGGACCAGAATCAACCCAGAATCTGCCCACACCCCTTGAGGGAGAAAACAGATCCAAAAAGCAAATATGAGGCCTCATTTCCAAATAATCTGCCTAATCACAGTCTCACTCTCCCCATTTTTTCCATTCAGCACATGCCCTGCTGATGCTCCCTAGAGCTTTTCTGAGTGCAGGCAGTGAAATGGTTTTGCCCTGGGCTTCCCCATGAACCCCAGGCAAAGGGCAGTGTGGGGAGAGCAATACTCATGCTGCCTACAGCGCAGCAAGGCAGTGCTGAGCACCTGGCAGAGCTGAGCTCAGGCCTGTCCTGCCCATCATTTGCACAGCAATTCCTCTGGCTGGTCCTGGTGGGCAGAAGCACGTGCCCAGCCTCATCCATGAGTGCAGTCAATCTGGATCGGGCATGGTGGGAGGCTGCTACAAACCCATCCACGAGCTAGCTGCTCTCCTAAATTCTAGCCTGCATTCAGAATAATCTTTTAAATCCCTCTTCTCGCCTTTTTGTCTGCAGCTGTGATTAGCAATCCCAAAATGACTGAGCTTTCCGCTCGTCCTCCGTTTGCTCTGCACGCTGGCCTAATCCTCTTTCTAGGGCTCCTGGGGCACAGCAGCCCAGAACACCCACCCACTATCCCAAGGACCTTCCTCTACCACAGGCCACAGGATTAGTCTGGAAACATGAGACCCACCAGAGCCCACTGCATGGCATGCTCCTAGCTGATTTTCCAGGGCCAGCAACCTCGTCAAGGGGAATTTCCTTTGACGCTTCCAACAGGGAAGAAAGCACTTTCAAGAGGGCTTTAAAAGCAAAGCTGCTGCTGGCTGATTCACTTGCAGTAATCCAAGGCAGTAGAGGAGCTCACAACTATGGCAGGAAATAGGCTGTTGGACCAGGGATGCTCACATGGCACAGGCAGTAGGCACAGGAGGCACATTTAGGATGAGGCTCAGCAGCCTAGCAGTGCAGGGCTCAGGGACTGAAATCAGGTCACGGCAAGGAGAGCCAGTGAGTCGGAGTTGGCACAGGGTTTCCTGAATATTATCTACTGCCTGAGAGGGAGACTGAAGAGAGACAGCCTGAAACATTCCCCTGGGCTTGCAGCAGTGAGGACAACACCTTTGAACCCCAGGATGAAGAGTCAGCACGGTGGTTGTGTGGGACCAGGGGGAGACAGATCACTGGGAAGAAGCTAAGACACTTCTCTAGTTGAGACAAGAGAGGAGAAAAGAGCCTTGTGTGCAAAATAGAAGCACGAAGTGCAAAAGTAAGACCAGGAAATATTTTACGTCTTTTATTAACCCACTTGAAACAGCAGGACAGAGAGCAGTATTGATAAATAGTCGTTCTGGGAAAATTTGCAGACCTTTCCTTCTGGCACCACTCCACAACTGGCAGCCATGCAGATGAATTAACAGCTCCGGTATCTAACCCTGGCCGTTGCTGTAGCAATTCAGAAAACAAAGCTCTGAGTGTCCTGGCAGCCTCACAGTGGTGCAATGACCCACCCACATCCCAGGCCCAGCACCTACACCTTTGGCTTGCTCTTGCTTTAAAAGGAAAAAAGGCCACTGCCCTGACCTGGGAGTACTTTTCCTGCTGCTCTCCTGGTCACAGTGACTCTCTGGAGACGTTCTCAGGGTCTGGAGAGGTGACGGTGGGTTTGGCAGGGAGGCTGAGATTCTCCTGCGCCTGGTTTTCTAATCTCTGCCTGTTCCTACCAAGGCTGCCACAGTCGAGGGCAAGAGTGACACACAGCACACAGGGTAGATTTTTTGAGCGTGAGGTTTTTTGGATGAACAGGAGCAGTGGATGAGCCTGTCTCTCAGGAGTGAATGCAGTGTACATCTGAGAGGTCACTGCTCCCCTGGTCAGGACTGGGCTGCTCTCGGTGCCCGTTCCCCTCAGTGGTGACCAGCACCATTCCCGTGTCACGCAGCGCCTATAACTCACAGAAATAAAGCACGTCCAACACCCCTCTGAGACATGTATTCTATATGAAAATTTGGTTTATTACTGTCAGACCCACAAATCTGGATCCGCTGTGTAATTCTACCGGCGTCCATCAGTCAGACAGACACATTTAATGAGAATGAGAATTTATACCGCTACTTCCTATATTGGCTGCTGCCAAAGTGCAATCGACAGTCAGGATCTTCCCTTGCCAAGAAAATTGTCCCTGAAAGAATGCTGGCACCTCAGCATTTCAGGAGAGCAAACCCACAGATATAGGGGTGTCTCTTTGGTGGATGCAATTCTCCCTTGCTGGATGCAGAACCAGGACGCCTGTCCTGCGTAGGCTCACGGGGATGCATAGGCAGACAGTGGAATAGATAGAAATGTATAATGGATGATCTTGCTCAGCACTTGGGAATGTATATTCCCTGGTCTTCTCAGGAAGCAATGTTTGATTTCCTCCAGCTATTTTTTTTAAGTGCTGTGTTGTGAATATTGACATGTTTAGGTGTATTTGCATTGGCTGTAGCTGTGGGGGCAGGGGAGACTTCTCCAGGTGCATGTGGCAAGTCAGGTGCTTGGCTGTCACAGAATAACACTGATGAAAATCCCCTTTTCCCTCCACCCTCCCTGCCCTTTCTTCAGAACCTTTACTGCTATTCTGGTTGCTGCAGAGTAGTCAGTGAGGGCTACAAGGAAGAGATGCCATGGCATTTCAACACTTGGCAAGGTCTCCTGTTTGTCAGAGAGACAGTCATATTCCAGGTCTCCTCCTGCACAAGGTGCTTCTGTTCCACCTTGCATTATATTTGTCCCCCTGGGATTGCCCCACCATCAAACTACAGCCTTCAGCTCCCCATGACTGCATGTTCACAGGCACAACTTTCAGCCAGGAGCAGGATAACTGCACCCATGCTTTGATTTCATGGAGTACACCAGCAGTGAGGTGCATCTTCTCTCAACTGTATCCTGAAGGCAATTTTTGGTACAGGAGACAAAACCCTTGGAGGTGATTTTGCTTCTGTATTAAAGACTTCCTTCTTTCAAAATCAGGTGTCTTGCACTTCGATTCAAAAATCAAAAATAGAAAAGGGGCTGAGAGTCTTCCTTTTGAAATGATCCCAGTTTTTCTTGTTGATTGAATTTAGTAACAGTTTCTCTGGAGTAAAGAAATTTTGGCTGTCTGGATTTTGAGCCAGACGAGACCGAGAAAACAACCTTTCCTTCCAAAGTCAGTTTGGACCAGGACCATTTTCTTTCCTCTGACAGACAGGTTTTCTGGCTTAAAGCAAGGTACTTCTTATGCATTTTTTATGCTTTATTGAGGAGCAGAGGTCACAGAGAACTGAAAGACCAAAACTGCATAAGACCTGTCAACACCTCGAGTTTAATCTGATGCTGAGCCACTACCCTGCACACAGTGTTACTGGCAAAACCCACACATCTATGGCCCTGCACAGCAAATGCTGCTGCAGTTTTTGCAACTCAGAAAGTGTACGGTGTGGGTGGTACCTAGCTGAGCTGCCTTCTGCATAGCATTAGGTCCTCACCATGGGATACAGCAGTCAACTACCTCTGATGACTCTGTTGACAACATCACGGGTAAAATGCTGAAATGCCAAAACTCAGACTTGAAAGTGCTGAGCATCCTAATTTCCCTTTGATTTAAATGGGAGCTGAAGTCACAAAGCACCTTGCAGGATTTGGCCCTGTGTCAGCAGATACTGGCTGTACTGCTCTGACTGACTGTCAAGATTGTCCTTTTTTTCCATATTTTTTTCCCAAGGAAAAGATTTATCTGTGATTTCCACTTTGCAAAGGCAAACTAAGGCAAAACTATTCTTTTGGAGACAGAGAAGAGCAAGTGCAGTCCCCTTTCCGTCTGTGTTTTCCGTATTTGCAGCTCTAAGGGTACATTTTAAGAGACTTAAAAAAAAATTGGGATGCTATTCCAACAGTGGAGCAAATTATTCTTCACAAACACAGCTAATCGAGACTGCAGGGTTGCAATCACTCATTATAGATGGGCGTCAGAGGAGAATAAAATGTGTCTTCTAGCCAGCTGCTAGCCCCAAAATTAGAGGAGCCAGGGAAGTAGAAGAACTGAAGCTGCTTGTGTCCTGAAAAAAAGGTCTTGGTTCAGTGGGAGGGGGAGATTCCTGCCTCCAGGTTCCTTTTACAGCCCCGCAGCCCTCCTGCCAAGTCCTTGCTATCAATCCCTGTAATGGATCCTGGTTAGATTTTGTCTGCTAGCAAACAGAAATCACACATATGCAAATCAGAGATGGGCATGAGGACAGCAATGCCACAGTATTCCTGGATTGTTAGAGCACCAGGATCTGAAATGCAAAGTTGCCAGGGGTACCCCAGCATTTTTCAAACCTATAAGTTTCTCTCGTCGGATGGTAGAGCCTGGTTTCATTGCTTTCCCCTGGGAAATTCCCTGAGGCAGGAAGGCGGTTGAACTACTGTGGTTATAACTTTGATATCTGAATGAATATCTGCTAGCCTCAGGCAACTGGGCTTCTGTTAATTTTGACCAGGGAGCATGATACACTGTGGCAAGCCGTGTCACTTAGGATTGTATCTGCTTAGACATGATGCCTCTGAGTAATGTAATTTATATTTCATGCACAATTGAAGCAGCTAATGGTATAATTCTCCAAGGGGGAAACAAGTTGTTACAGCATTAATTACATTGCAGTTGCCATTTTTTTCTTTCCGCCCTGCACTGAGCACTTTCGAGTCATCAGTTCAACAACAGCGATCGCTGGTGCCACGTAAAAGGGTCTCTGCCACGGAGGAGGTTATGGTCCTTTCCCTTTGGGGGAGCAGGTGGGTGGTCTTGGCTGACAGAGCCGTCTGCCTCGTGTGTGTGCAGCCCGAAACTGCAGCAGACAGGGTTTGGAGAAGCAGCCAGATGTGCACAAACAGCGTCAGAGGAGTGAGGAGAAGGTGTCAATCCTGGGCATCCCAAGCAGTGGTGAATACTTTAGTACCCAAGGATTCAGAGGAGGGGGAGCTGAGTTCCTGTGTGTCTGCATCCTCAGGGGCTTTCTGCAGTGACTGGGACTGAGAGGGACCTGCTTCGAGAAGCTTGGGAAGAGTGGACAGAAGTGATTAAAAGAACTCCGATGTCTCTGCTAGCCCAGCTTTCCCCTCTGCACAGCAGCCACACAGACATTCCTTCCACCTCCCAGACACTGCTACAGAAGCAGCAGTGAGAAAGCATCTGCAGAGATGTGCACAGACCTACCAAAGCAATGCCCAGGTATACCAGGGACAGGGATTTGTTTCTGAGGAGGAGCGAAGGGCAGTCCAGCAGACAGGAGCCTTGAGGTCTCACCCAGACCCAAACGGAGCTGGAGGCTCCCAGGCACTGGGAGAGGGCAGTGCTGAACAGGCTGACCCGGCTGGAGGGCAGCAGTGCTGCAGGCAGGGTGACAACCTGTGACCAGGGCTGAGCCACAGAGACAGCCTCGGGCAGGCTTTGGAAACCGCTGGCTGTGGGTGGCTCTGGGCTACAACGGGTGTTTCTTTCTCCAGTTTGCATACGGCATCAAAAACCACAGAGCTAGCAGCTGAGCTAGGAGGAGGTGTAAAAATAGATTCACTGGTACATACCACAGTGTGCCCGGGCTGGATGTAACCCGAGTGTGCACTGCTGTCAAAAAAAGAGAGAAGGGGAAAGGGAAGGGCAGGAATTACACAACTTAGGCTGCTATGAAAAGCTCTGAATTAAAAATAAAACTCTGTGTGTGTGTTTTGGCCCAACGGCATGTCTCGGAGGGAACACAGCACGCTGTGCTGCCAAGTATGAGGCTGGGATCAAGAGGAACATCTGTGTCCAGACTTCCCACACTGTCAGGAGACTGACAGAATGGCACAGATGACATCTCTAATCAGGAGGAGGAGGACAGTGTGACAAGGTGGATGAGGGAGGTGGCCTTTGCCTATGCTGAGAGCACTGCCCATCGCAGCAAGCATCATATGCACCAAGACCTATCAACTGTCTTCGTGGTGAGAAGCTGGTGGCCCAGATCACAGCACTGCAGAGTCCCAGGGAGGATGCTAAGGAACGTTTGTGCTCCCCATACTCAGGCACTAATTTTGTGCAATCATTTATGTCAAACTATAAAGGAACTGAGTGTGGATCCATATGGAAAATGATGCCGTGCATCTATGCAGAGATATTCCAAGCATACCATGGGACATAAGATCTGAAGGAGGGAGAACTGGAAAATTATTTATTCACGGAGAAACGCAGCTTGTAAGAAGCCAAGATTATTCAGTTCAGTTGAAGTTTAAACTAAAAAACAGCCTTGGCAAGAAAAAAAGTATGAAGAAATTGTTTCTAAAAAATTCATTAATATCTGTTTTGTATCATCACTTCCAAGAGGAAATATCTCTATGGGGAAGAGAAATTCAAGTATCATTCACTAGCGGACTCAAGGACCACTCTCCAAGGGGAGGAGCACAAATGCCCTCAAAGTGGTTAAATATAAATCAGTGATTAAATAATATTAGCATATAAGCTATTCATTCATGTGGGGACTCCATCTTCCCAAGTGGATGTTCTCCCCCTAAACTGTCGTATCCCTCGTACTCTGTCCTTGACTCTGGGGATGCTGCTATTTACACAGGAGCTAGTGAGGATGCAGAGTAACTTCCACTGCTCTGGGATGTGCAGCTGGCTAATAGCTGAACACTGTCCAGCAGGATGACATACTATGTTTCAGTCTCTCTTTGACGAAAACTCAGAATTGAACTCCACTCTCTAATATTTTAGCTATGAAAATTAATCGACTATTTTTAGCTTCTGAGGTATTTGGGGTGTGTTTGCACCATTCTGGTGACAGCATTGGAGATGTATCTTTAGTTCCTTGTGACAAGCAGGATCCTTCTTTCTTGGTCTCATATAAATCTGAAAAACACTGACCCAGGGGGGGATTTGAAATAGATGTACTCCTGTAGAGTATATCCTTTTGGCTGATGGAAGCATTTCATGGCACAGCCAGGAGGATTAGGTACAGAAAGATCATGCTCAGGGCTGGCTAGATGCAAGCCAAGTCCAGCCTGGGAGCCAGATAGCCACAGATTGATTTGGGCCCAGTTCCAGGCTCATGGGTGATCTAGACACTAGGCAGTGTCTGAGCCAGCTCCAAGCATCCATCCAGCAAGCCTGGGTCTGGCTGCAGTCCCTCAGAGCTTCCACACCACCCCAAAGTGCTGGACACCTGCTGAGACCCACTGGACCTGTTAGTGAGTAAAACTTTCAGGCTTGGGGATTTGTCTCTGCAAGGCTTTTTTCCTTCCCCCTGCCCCTCCCCCCCAGTACAGATAATTCATGTGAGGGTTAGGGGCCTTCTGCAGCTCATCATCTTGGGAAATCAGGTTAGTGATGTGGGGAACTTCCACGTGGTCTGGAGTTGCTGGCTTTAGACATTAGGAATTTCGTTAACTGTTTGTTTAAAATCAGAGCTACATAGTTTAGAGCCAAAGCTGAATTTCTGCTTAATCTCCACTTGCAAGAAAAGTGTGTCAATTTTTTTTCCCGTAGGAGTGAGGTAATTAAAGGAAGAACAAGGCAGATTTGCCATTCAGGGAGCTGTTGCTGTATATCTGGGTTTCCACAGAGAAGGCTGGGTATCACTAGGAAGCTGTTCCAGAAGAAATGTCAGAAATATGCTTTTACTGATGAATAGGCAGAAGCCAAGCTTTCAGATAGGCATATTTACCTGCCCTGCCCCAGCTGCTGCTATGTCCAATATATAATAATCCAATCCATTTTAATAACCTGCTGCTCTGCAATAGTCAGGATTCTCTCCATTTGGAAGAAAAGGGCCACATTAATATTCAGACTGTAATCCACACATCCTAAGTGTGTTTATAGCTGCAGCCATATACTCATGGACCTGGATCGGGGCTGGATTCCACATTCCCTCAGGCTGTCCCAAAATCCAGAGGTGTTTGGTTCCAGGACCTTCCAGGGCTCCATTTCTCAAATCCCACACGCTGGTCTCAGCCAAGCCTTTATAACATGCTTTCTGAGCCCTGTGCTGCAGTGTGAGCATCCTGCAAGCCACTGTCACACAGCCTCAGCAGCAGTGAGCCAGCAAGCTGAGCAGGTTGTGTTTGTGGGAAATGGTCTGGGAGGAGGGGACAGGGCTCTGGCACTGCCCTTGGAGCATGAGCCACAGGTGGGGATCACTCACAAAACTGAGGACCACCAAGGCTTCTAGGAATGGGCACTACTACATTGCCTGGCCTCCCCCTCCCATCCTCATACAAGATACTGCAGGTCCATTCCAAGTAGGGTCAGAGTGTGCACAGGCTGTTGCTGTATGTAAGACTGCAGAGACCTGTCTTTGCTCTTTACAGTCCTCAGTCAAGTTGAGGTGCAGCCTCAACTAGGTGCACACATGCATGTGTTAGCAGAGCCCTGGCCAATTCAGAAACAAACACCTGAGCACATGAGCCATGTGAGCACACACAAGACTGCTTGGGCCCCTCTGCATAGAGGTCTGAGACCTGGCAGACAGTCCAGACCAGCAATTCACAGGACTCTTTGGGGAAAAAATAGAAACGTGCCAAACAAAAAAAATCGCTCCTGTGCCCCAGAACTGATCCCAGGTGAGTCTGCTTTTTACAGGAATCACCTTGTATTGTATCGCCGCAGAAGCTGCGCTCTCTGCTGCACAAACAGACGGCAATCCTTCCAGATTTAATGCTACAGCCACGTGTAATGACACACATAGTTCATCACAGAGGCAGGTAGCAGGGCCCTTCGCTCTCATTCATATGAATATAATGCCTACAGCAATGCAACGCATCAACATTTTTAGAGCCAACAGTTTGACTTTCATTGCTCTGTTATTTTTAATCGTTTTAATCTGCTTTTTTAGTATTCTACTTCTCCTCTTTTTTACTTCCAAACAAGACAAAAAGTATTCAGCAGCTAATACCTCTGTTTTTAATGGCTTGAAAAATAATGAAGGAACATTAAGCAGTTCCCAAGCCTTCCGGAGCACTGGTATTTTTAAAGATGAGATTGATCAAAGAGGCTGTGAACTCTAATGGAGATGGATTGGCTCAGCACTGTAATGCCAGCACGGAGGCTGGTTCAGCGTGGATCCCAGCCTTTTCCTTTCATTTGCTGAACACTCCAATGGCCAAAACTTCTTTGCTGAAGCAAGACTCTGCCAAGAACGAAAAATCCCATTTTTCCTATAAAAGTTCAGGGACAGGGAATTAATTTTCATACCAGCTGATTGTTTGTGCAATTGCTTCACTGCAAGCAAGGGAGAGAAAAATCATCTCCCCAAGGCTTCTCTCATGTGTCTGAGCTAGCCCAGCCTGAGACCACACCGTGCCTGTGTTGCAATGCAGGCAACTCAGCAGAGCGTGAGGAAGGCAGGAGAGGAAATGTTAGTCCACTTATTGCGACCTGAAGCACACACCTACTTCTGCTATGAATCTGCCTGGTGTCCTGGTGAAGAGGGGCTTGGCAGCCTGTGCTGTGGGGATGCCAAACACCCACACAGAAGGCAGCACAGGTCCTGACCTCACCTTGATGTTGGGGTGAGGAGAGGCCAGCAGGGAATCTGCCTTGCCACCAGCACTGGGGAACCCTTTGCATCTTGCTGCTGCTGCCACCTCCTCACCCAGGGCCCATGCACACAGCAGGTTGTGAAGTAAGAGTAATGCCTTGGCTTGCTTTCTGTCTGCCTGCTGAATCCCTGAGAGGAGCACAAGAATCCTAAAGGGCTTGGTTTTATTTTCCTTTCCCTTTTTTTTCCCTTTGAATGGGGGTGGGGCAAAGGGACCCACCAGTTTTATAGCAGCCTGTAAATCCAGTGGCACAGGAGAGACCTGATCTCAGACACCCTACATTTGCCAATAGAAGGCACAAGCCCTGAGTGCTAAAGTGAAAGTCACCCATTCCCTATTTTCAGGCA
This sequence comes from Acanthisitta chloris, assembly GCF_000695815.1. NCBI lineage: Eukaryota > Metazoa > Chordata > Aves > Passeriformes > Acanthisittidae > Acanthisitta > Acanthisitta chloris. The sequence goes on from NW_008675305.1 coordinate 166,593, forward strand.
GTACCAGGACTTTGACAGGGACAATTACTTTGGCAGGGGACCCAGCTCTACATCTGTTGCCTCTTTAAAACCTGCTCTACTAACTTTCCCTGTGGCAGTGCCATTGCTCCCTCCTCCCTGGGTAAATTCAGATGAGTTTTGGGATGTGGAGCAGGATGACAAGGTGTGTGGTGCCCCGATGGAGAGACGAGGCACAGCTTAATGCAAGCAAGATGTCCGTTTATTGTTGTTTTTCACAGATACTTAAGAGTTTTCTTGGCTTAGATGTTCCCTGCAGATTGGCTTATTCTATACATTATGCCATTGCTCCCTCCTCCCTGGGTAAATTCAGATGAGTTTTGGGATGTGGAGCAGGATGACAAGGTGTGTGGTGCCCCGATGGAGAGACGAGGCACAGCTTAATGCAAGCAAGATGTCCGTTTATTGTTGTTTTTCACAGATACTTAAGAGTTTTCTTGGCTTAGATGTTCCCTGCAGATTGGCTTATTCTATACATTAGGTGTGCACCAATTGGATTGGTTTTTCCTAAGGCCCTCGGGCAACAAGTCCTAACACATCCCCTGACCAGCCCAGACATGCTAGAGCCTTGCTGAGAGCAGCCAGGCCACTGCCCACAGTGGGGCAGCAGCTGGCAGAAAGATCTTGTTTTGATGGGAGAGTAACCAAAGGAGCAGGTCGTGGGATACACACAGCACCCCTGCAGGCAGTTGCATGTGCTTTCTGTAGTAGGAGCCTGGACACAAGGGCTGGAAAAGCCAGGCAGGAGACTCAGAGATGGGCTGAGACACTGGGTGCTGAGGGCAGCCACCAGCCCCAGCTCAGCTGCAGGCAGATCTGAAGTATAACAACACTGAGCCTTGATGTCCAAAGGCTTCTCCAACCACCAAGGAGGACACTCTGGGAAACTTCTCTCCAGATTACTCCCCACTGGAAGAGTATCCACCCAAAAGCAGAACTGCAAAGCCTCCACATCCCATCTGCTGAAAATACACTCCTGCTTCTTCACATCCCCTGAGTCTGTAAACCTTGTCAGGGGACAACATTTACGCCCTAGATTTAAGGCAATGTAGTGACTATAAATATTGTGCTTTGAATAAAAGAGTTGTGAATACTAGATGAGTCCATCTATTGTTAAATGCCATATTTAAATGTTTTAACACTCAGCGTCCCAGGTGCTGCACCAGCAGGTGAGACTACACAGTTTCCCACAGCCCTTTTGTTGTCAGCAGGCAGTAGTACTGCTCAGGTAGGATGAGGAGGCCACTGAATGGTGTGACAGTGCTTCAAAGTTTTGCCAGCACAGTATGTTATGAATGTAAAGAAAACACCTTTCCAACTCAGCATGGTGCCAGCACAGTCCCTTGCACAGGTCCACATCCTTCTGACAGACCGAACATTGCACCAGTGGAGCCTGGTACGGAGTCCTGGCTGGCCTGAGGTCTCCTCACACCGATGCTACTCTTCACTAAAGCCCACTAATTATGGTGGTGGTGATGGGGAGGTCATAGCTGCCTGTCTAATTAAGCCACAGTGGAGAACTCATCAGATACCCTGCTCCTGTTCCTTCATTTTGCACTGGTACCTTGATCCCACCAATGGTAACGCTTTATTCGTGCCATTGTTATTTCTCATTTCGGAGGCCAGTGATTTATTTATTTGTGCTCTGTTTTTATAACTCATGCTCTTTTCTTCCCCGACTGCTTCCACACTTCTGAGCGTGGAAAGCAAGATTTAATGCACCTGGAACATCACAATTAGCCTCGTCATGCTAATAACTTAAAGGAAACAAATAAATACTAGAAATGGTGGCACTTTGGAAATCCCCCTGTGCTGCGGGAAGAAGGGCTGCTGGTCAGGGCACATTGATTTTTTTCTGAATCCATCCACGCAGGATTCAAGGACAGGACAAAACACTATTAAGTCAGCAAGCAGAATGCAGTAAATAATGAGAGAGCTGGAGAGGGCTGAGGCTCTGCGCTGACTGAGCCCAGATATAAATTGTGGTGAGCTATGCATCTCGGCATCACAGTGACACTGTCTCTGGAGAGCAAGGGAAACCCAGACAGGGAACAGGAGCTCAAAAAACTGTGTAGGACTCCACAAGTTTTGCATGTTGTTTTTGTTGGGGAGGCAGTAGTAAACTCCTTCCCCTGCTCCACAAGATTCCACACTGCTCTGGAAACCTGTGTGGATAAACACCACTGCTTCTGCTGGAGCACAGTATATCTGTGCCAGACAAAGGCTTTAGTGCAGGGGAAGTTATGCTCGGGAAGTAGAGCTACCAGCAGGGTTTAACTGGTATAGCTGTGTCAAAGCACTTTGCTGTCATTGTATTGCTGCTATGCCTATGCTGGTGAAGCGTTTTTCCTTGTGTAGAGATGCTCTCTGGCCTAAGGCTTGTTTGTGAAGGAAGGAAAGGGGAGAGTCCAACAGATAAAAGCTTTCCACTGAGCAGCAGGAGGGAGAAGACAACCCATTAGCTTTTCTACTTCTTTGTTTGCCTTTGTCATCTCCAACCCTCCATGTACTTGAGCCCGTCAGCTTCCCTCAGAGTTCAGGGGAACTAATCAAGTACGTAAAATGCTTTGTGTGATCGAGTATTTGCAGGGCCTGGGTCCTGGTTAAGTGATGTTGTGAAAACAGAAAAGAGAGGAGACCTCTGCTTGAAGACTCACCCCCAGTCTGATGACTCGGCTGCTTCTCTTGCCTTGGCCCACACGGAGCTGCGACACTGGCATCCCTTCAGGAGGGCAATCACAGCATCCCTGCAGGGAACCAAACACCACTCCTGACTCATGGTTGTCAATTCTTGTGATTTAATCATCAGCCTTACATTTCACTGTGGTTTTCTTCCCAAAGGTGTGTGTGCAGCTTTCCTTCCCTGGAAGAGAATTCATTTTTGCCATCCCTGTTACAAAGAAAAAAACCCAAAAGAGTTGGATTCTTCTGGGCCAGAAACCTGTGAGCTGGCAATCACAGAAAACAGCTTTCCAAAAAAAAATATCTATGTGTTAACTGATTTTATGGTTTGGGCACTGATGTATGACACCTGGGCCCTTCGGTGGACTGGTGACACTGAGAGAATATATTGTCTAATACATTTGAAAGAAAGCTGTGTTTATTCACATTGAAAGCATACAAAGGAGTAAGTCTGGAAGTAAATTAGAAAAATATGATCTCAATTTACATTAGCTCTAGGAAACAGTGGTGGTTACTGGCCTCAACAACCCGGGCTGTATTTCCAGACATCTATTGTAATGTTGTTATCCTCTTGTTCATTCGGCCATTTCTGCTTGCACAGGCTACACTTTGCTCAGTGTTGACTTGTGACAAGCTTGCCTTTTTCCATTTAATTCTCAGAAATGCAAATGATTGCCAAAAGCCTTCTGTGCTATGGTTTTTAGGGGCATAATTTTTAAACTGCATTTGGAAAAAGCAGGGTGACAATTCTCATGACCCCATGATTTTCTGCTCTAGTGAAAGGGGCATCACCAAGAACACAAAAGGATTAAGGAACTCCTTTCTTGTCCAATTAGAAATCCCTCTACAAAAGGCAGCAGGTAAGAGACCTGAGGGAGTTTAGAGTGGTGGCTTGACCCTGGCTGGATACCAGGTGCCCACCAAAGCTGCTCTGTCATTCCCCTCCTCAATTAGAATATCTGAAAAGTCCCCAAGGGATTTACCAGCTCAACATGATTTTTTTTTCATTAGAAAAAAAGTCATGAGGGTCTAGGTTGAATGTGAGGATCCTGCCCCCAAACAAGATAAGCAGGGCCATCCCCTCATGGATTTGAGCTGAACTAGATCTGAAAAGGGAAAACAGAGTTCAAGCCATTTTCATAATCCCATCTGGGTCTGTACCTCTCCTCAGGGCTTCAATGTCTTTTTCCTCTTTCCTTGCGGAGAGGGAAAAGAGGAAAGGTTTGAGACATCAATATTTTCAGACCCAAAATAATCCCATCCTCTTCCCTGTCTGGCTCCAAGCCCTGGCTGTGAGACAGATAGCACTGTACCTTCAAAACTGTCCCTGATTTTGAGTGCTGTGTGGGATGTATGCATCGAAGGTTCTGACTATGCATGTCCTGTCACATACACACATTTCCAGGCAGTTCCCACATAATGCCAGCCAGCATCTCCTCTCTCTTCAGCCACTCTTTTCCTGGAACTAACTGACAGGGAGCTGTGTACAGAAAGTCATTGCTGACTTTGTTCCTCATGGAGGTTCAATCCCTTAATCCCTGCCCGTGGTTCATCCTTGGGCAGGGGGAGCCCTGCCCAGGTTAAATACCTCCTTGCAGAGGCATTTAACCTGGCAGCAAAACATCTCCTTGTTCCTGTTCTCTCATCAGGGAAGCAAAGCTCCCCTTCACCTGGAGAAGGCAGTGCCTGTGATGTATCAGTTATATGTCCCAGCTCAGTCACATCATAGAGTGCTTTCCATCCCAGGATACACAGAGCATCATCCTCTTGCTGTGCTTGCCCCAGTCCTGTGATTGTGAGCCCTGATCTCCAACCAGCCCCTTGCAGACCCTCCTGTTCCCCATCCTAGTCAGCTGCCCTTGGCATCCTTTTGGTGACCACCACCTCAGCAAAGACAGCTGCTGCTTCTATGTGGTGCACAGCAGAAAGTGGGGAAGTAAACTGAGCTTGATCTAAACCTGTCTGTGGGAGTATGTGGGCACCTGGAGGGCTGTCCCAGTGAAGACCCAATAGCACAGTGCAGAAGACTTGCACACTAGGCAGCCCAGGGCACACTATGTCGCCAGCACAGCCCTTTTCCTCTGCTCCCTCTGGAGCCCTGGCTGGTGGGGAAGCCCTCTGCCTGGCTGCTAATGCTGCTGCACATGCATTTTGGTTTTTGAGCTGCTGCTCACAAACAAAAGTGTTCAAATGAAAAATAAACCTCTTAAAAATCCCAGCCTATTCACTCCTGGCAGTCTGGTATTCCTTCAAACTGTCAGACTTAGCAGATTGTTTACTGGAAACGGTTCAATTGGCAGGACCTTCTGCTGTGCAGATGAAATTTTAAAATCCTGTTTCTTGTTGCACTCAAAGTCTCTCTTTCTACTACATGGCTTCACAGAATTATTATTCACTTGTTTCCCATTGAATCGAAAAATACCCTTTCTTTCATTTCTTTGGTAAAAATGTGCGGGAAATATTAGCCTTCATGCTTCAGGACACAAGCCAAGAACTAAGTGCTTGGGCTGGATAGAAAACTTTCCCCGAGGGGCACAGCAATGCAGAATGGTCAATTATCCCCGAAGCGTCCCAGCTGGCCGAGATGGGGAGCCACACTGTTCAGCTGAACAGACAAGTGGTGCACAGCATGGCACTCTCTGCAGACCACCCAAGGGTGTCCTCATCTGGGGAGATGTTGCTCTAATAAAGAGACACTCCTGCAACTCCCAACCGTGCAGATTTTGGCGTTTCTCTTCCTGTGTGCAAGTGCAGCATGAGAAAGGGCTGTAACCTGCTTTGCCAGGGTCCTGTTGCCACCTTTGCAATGTGTCCTGTGAGCAGCTAAACCTGTGGGGCCAAGGACATCCTGCTTTGCCACCCTCTTTGGATTAAATGCTCTGCTCCTTTTTCCCTTTGGTTAGATGAATGCCTGCCAGTTACCAGCAAGAAAGATTACTTCAGTCAACTTTGTAAAGTTTGTTGGGGCTTAAGGCAGAAGAACCTGCCATGAATCAGGCATACTCCCTGTCCCACCTTCCCATGGCCTAGCTCTGGAGTTATGTCCTAAATCCTACCATTTGTCCTTTCCACCTTTGGCTGCATTGTCCTCTAAGGAAAATGCTAAAAGCATCTGCTCAATCCTCTGCTGTAGTGGTGCCTCCACTAGTTGCCTGTTAGATAGTTCAGGGCTGCACATGCCTCCTGGGCAGGATGTCATTCTCTTGGGCCTCATGTCCCACACTGCTTCCACCAGGCAGTGTTGGTGTCCTGCAAGGCTTGGAGGTGTGGGAGACTTGAATCATCAGCAACGCTTGGAAGGGTAGCAACCTTGACCCAAAAGACTCTGCCTCTGCCCTGGTGTGCTTCTCTTAAGGACACCAGGATTTTTAGGAAGGTGCCAAAGCTGTCTGCTCCTCTGCCACAGTTTCTTCCACTCATTCTTGGTTCTCAGACTGCTGCTGACAACTTCTGTTATCAAAATGCTGACCTTTAAATAAGCTCACTTCCAGATGGGATTGCCTCTGCAGCCACCCCTGAGGAGCCACACCTGCCCACAGTTTTCCCTTCCCAAGTGTAGGAGGTGATATAGGATTTTAATCAACACACACTGGTCACATCTCTCTAACCTGAATGTTGTCTTCTCCTGTGTGGGTGTCAAAACAAGATGTCCTGAGAAAGTTACTGATGGAGTCGATGGAATGACCTCCAGAGATGGGCCTGATGTGCACTTCCCAATCATGTTACAATGTCCCATAATCACTCTGTCTGCAGGTGGAGCAGCTTCCTTTATCCTTGGCTCCTCCCCATGAAGCCAACCATGTTCCCTCTTCCCCTTGCTTACAGCTACATTTCAGAACCGAATAGATTGTGCTCTCCAATCTTACCCTCATTGTGGTGGTCCCTCATGGGCACCTATGATCCCTGTGATTCATGCTGCTGTTGCCCCAGCCTTATGGGAAAGCTATCCTAAAACTGGCCTTTCAGTTTGATGAGTGCTTTCCCATGTTAATAAAACAAAAGAACAGTAGCACAAACATGCAGAATTAACAGGGCAAAACCACACAAATGACAATTAGCACATACAGCCCCAAGTCTCTGACTTTACTTCTCCCTCATGTCACATTCCTGTTCCCTGAGTGAGCATTTGTTTTGCATGGAAAATACCATGTCCCCCAGTACAGGAAGAGAGTGCTTAAAACTAAGATGGGGACCAAGAAGTATAAAACACAGAGTTTTGCAACTTCCAGCCTCTGGACATTGATGGGACAGAGCCAGGGATTCTGGATTTGTCCCACTGAACCAGTGATGTGGATGGATCTGATGGTTCATTTCTTGCTCTGTGGAGCAGAAGGTGATCCTCTGTGTGATGGGGGATAGATAGAAGAGGTTGGGAGGGCATCACTAGCAAAACTGCCTGCTGCCACGGAGAGATGTAGGGCAAGGGGGTGTCCCTGGGAGCCATCTGCTCTGTGCTGGGCTTGCTCTCACGGAGGTTCCACCAGAACTGTGTAGGCACACCTCTTATTCTTGCTAAAGTGCCACAGATTTTTTTTTAAGCTGTGCTTTGGAGTGCAAATTCTCTGTAGGGCAACAATTTGTCTTTCTTCTTGGGTACAGGTGGTTCTTATTTTAGCTCCCACACAACGAGCTGCCCACTGACTTGAGCATCATTTCTCTCCTTCCCCATTCAGGCTTCCCCAAACACCTCTGGGGCAGAAAAAGTGCTGGCACTGCATCCTTACCCCTGTCTCTCTCTGGGTGCCAGTGGGAAGGACACACACAGCCTGCAGCACAGCTGTGTGTTGTATTAACAACAAACTCAAGATCTCCTCTCTCCCAGAAAATCAAGCGGTTTGGTAACGATATACCCCAATCAGTGCAATGCTGGTGTCACTATCTGATAGATGTAGCTGTGTCTAGAGGTCACTGCCATGGCTTTTTCCTTAGCAGCATAGGTGGTCCTGCCCCCTCCTGCCTCTCCGTACTGGTGGGGTAAGCTGGACATGGGAGTCACACATGATGTACATCACAACTGCCTGTAGGATAGCTGTCTTGCTCTGAAATAACAGCTGATTCCTGGCTAATAGATTCAGTAATCTGACACCCTGGCTGTAATAATTGTATCTGAACAAGGCAGGCTCCAGCCTCTGCCAGCCTTATTAGAATGAGTGATTGTTTCCATCAGGGATGTAGCTCTGGTGCATTCACCTTTCCCGGGCTCCGAAATACAAATTGAGCTTCTGACCTTGGCAGATACGACAGCTGACCTGTTTCCTCCTTTTTAAATAAGGAGAAAACAGGCTTTGGAAGGAAAGTGCCTGCTTTCTGCAGGCCTCCTTCTGCAGAGCCCCTCGCTATCATGAGATCTTAGTTAAATATTTGGCCTGCTGTTATTAGCCAGGATGACAGGCTGCCTCAGCTGCGAGCTCCTTCTGTGAGGCACAGAGGCACAATTCTCTCTTCCTGCTGGGTTTAGGTTTATTCCTAATTCCTCTGCTCCCCAGCATGGCTTGGCTATCAAAGGCAGCCCCTTCTCACTGTGACTGTGTGGACAAGCAGTCCCAGCAGCTGTGACCCAGGGGTGTTTGTACTGCAGTAACCAGCAGTCACACTGGGAATGGATCTCAAAGCTGCACCACTGCTAAGCTGTGCCCCTGCCACCCCTTCCCTGTTTCCAGCCTCAGGCAGTGCCCAAGGGGCTCTGCCAGGGTGGGGGGCAGTGAACATTCCCCACTGGGGGGACACAGAGGCCGACCCTGATGGGTTTGCAGTGGCACCCAGGCTTGCCCTGCCTGAAGAAAGAAAAACTGACTGCTGCACTTGCAGCAAAGACGTGGGAAATACAGGACCGGGGAGGGGATGACTCCCAGGAGACTTTCCCTGGGAGCCGCAGGGCCATCCACTGAAAAAAAAACCCGTCTCCTGCCCAGAGCCAGGAGCCCTCCTGCTGCTTCCTTTAGTCAGCAAGTCAACGGTTGCTAATCCTCAATTTCCCTGGTGATGTTCCGTGCAAGGTAGGTTTTCCAATGGACTGCAAGATCCATCCAATGCTGTGGCTGTAAATATAGCTGGGAGGGAGATTTAGCCATGGTCCCCTCTCTCTTCCTTATATTGCTTTTCCTGAGGTTAAATGTCAAATGTGTCTAAAATATCACCCAGGTCTGCAACCCACATGCACTTCAGGAGGGGCCAGCCAGGCTCCCCTGGGGGCTCTGCCCTGATTTATGGAGGTGTGCGGCACGGAGCAGTAAATCGGGGCATGCATCAGATAACGTCATGGGAGAACAACGCGCATTTTATCAGAGCCGGGACGCTAACACAGGGAGGCGAGGAGCAGGGACAGCCCAGGGGCGTGCATCTTGCTTTTATTCCTCCATCAAAGATGATTAAAAAAAAAAACCTGTCCTGCCTTGGTGGCTGCACAGAAAATTGCGTCTCAGCTCAGCAGCGGAGGCACCGGTGATGTGGGAGATTCCTGTTGCTTCGCCTTTCTGCTCGTCTTTAAGTGAAGTGACTTAAAGACCACGGGCAAGTCTTGTAGGTCTGGTGGTACAGCACAAAAGAGGGAGCCGGGCAGGGCGTTAGAGTGGTGGGAAGGAGATTTATGTCTTTTACTGTCCATCTGCAAAGCAAAACAAAAATAGCTGAAACACCGGTTTTCTGCTTTATCGGCTCTGTGAATAAGCATATAAATTTCTATGACATTTCTGGAGGCTTGCTGAAGGGGAAAAAAATTCATCCCTTAGGACCTGGCCAGCAGCAGTGGCAGCATATGGTCTGCTGAAATCAGTGGCTGAGCGCGTTTTGTGTGTGTTAGCATTAAAAAGGTGACTTTGCGAGTAATTTCAGAAGCAGGGAGGGGTTTTCTCTTTTTTCCTTTTTTTTTCCCTTTTTTTTTTTAATCCTGTCTAAGCTGATGCAGCTGTCACAGTCAATAACTCTTGAATAAGGGAGCTGGGATGCGTTTTCTTGATTGGGAAGCACGTAGGGTTGCTGGCTTTTGGCCGCCTTTGGAAGCAGGTTCGGCCTCTGCCTGGGAGGTGGAGGGGAAAAAGGCAAAGTTCCCGGCACAGGCGAAGAGAAGAGTCAGGGTTGTTTTATTTTTCCCAGCAGCTGCAGCTCCCTCTGAGAAGGAGTGAGGGCCCTGTAAGTCCGTGGGAAAGTGGCTTTGGTCTCCCGGCTGCAAAAGGATGGAGAGGGAGCGCCGTTTCAGAGATGGAACTCACTGGGGGAAAAACAAATACAAATAGGCAACTGTTTATGGTAGATAAAGTGTGGCTTTTTCTCTTTCATCGTTGACTAAAACCTCATGTTCTTTCCGGTGAGGGAGGCAGGAGCCGTAATGCGCTGTCAGAAAGATGTCTTTCAGCAAGGCAGCACCTCTGGATGTTTATCTCCCTGCCATTGTGCTCCGGCGCTTTGAAATGTAAAGAGAAGACGCTGCTAATCACACTGTTGCTTAAAGATCAACAGCCAGGCGAGATGTACTTTGTCACATTTTCTCTTTGGTCTCTCTTTTCCCGTAATGAAAACGGTGACATTCATTCAGGCTCGCACGGCAGCGCTTGGCTGTGGGTTTTTAATGAATCGCTCCTGCCCTTTCCCTGGGCTCTGGCTGGGCTCAGCCGGAGCTGCCTCGGGAGCATCCTGATTGCCACCGGAGATGCAGATCCAGCCGCTGGGAGAGTGCATCTTGGTATCGCATCTGGTTTCCTCAGGTTTGGATCTAATCCATCCTGCTTTACGTTTGAGTCATATTGTTGAAGTCGGAGAGGAACGCAAGATGTAAGCAAAGACTGAAAGGCAAAAGTCTGATGTCAGATTTCTTATTAGTGGGAGAACAGAGACCTTTAGAAGAAATTTTTTTAAAAAAAAAAAGGAAAAGAAGAAGTGTGGAATAAAGGGAAGAAATGTTTAACTGTGCAAAGAAATGTAACTCAATATACAAGACCCCTTTTCCTCCCATGCTGGTCTAAGCTGTAAATAACAGAGCAGAAAGGAAGTAGGCATGGGAAGCTGGAGCAGTAGTTTATTGAAATGATGTGGCTGAAGGGAGAGGGATATTCTCATTTTAGAACAGGAATTTCTCATGTTCCTATTTTCTTCACTGTGAGATTAGCACAGAGGTCTCCACTTCCACTTTCCACTGTATCCTACAACTGGGCAGAATGCAGCAACTCGAAGTTGTACAAGGACAGTAAGGAGAGAGAGAGAAATTTAGCTCTTCTTCTAATGCTGATTAAGAAGAGCAAACAAAGAAGAGAGCAGAAATGTGAACCACCAGTTCTTTTCCAGCAAAGACTCCACTGAATCCTATTACAGGGATATATCAAAAGCCCTAAGAAAATTTTCATCTTTTCCCTGCCTGATGGCCAAGGGAGGTGTCATCAGTTGGCAGTGAGAAGTCTGGAATGCACAGCAGATGAAGCAGAGTAACCGAAGAAACGCATCAGCAGCTTATGTGTCAGGCATTGAAACACCACCCCCCACGGCAGTTCTGTTGGCTTTCCCCAGGACTTTTTTGCCCTCTTACCAGTCTCCTCTGGGAGCAGCTCCCTGATTCCCAGACTAAAGGTGGTTAAGCGCTTCCTTGGAGCACAGTCAGGGGAAAGCAATGGCTCATGCACAAGCCACAGTCCCTGGACAGCCCAGGAAACACCACACATTTTTGAGTGGCGTCAACCAGCTTTTCCTCTGTGGACAGTTTCTATCACTGCCACGATGTGGGGTGCTCAGCTCAGGGCAGAAGCAGGTCTGCAGATGGCTTAAGGCTCCCAGCAAAGCCCTGGGTACTTCTAGGCATGGCACTTGCAGGGAGAGCAGCCTGCCAGCTGCTGAATGGATCCATGCCTCTCCCTGGCAAAGACTGCTCACCAGCCCATCCACAGCAATGTAAAACCGAGGGGTGATCTCTCCTTGTGACACTCAGCCTGCCTGTGCACAGTTGACTTAAGGACGAGGGGCTACATGATGCTCAGCACACTGCTTGCCTTCAGGGCCCCTTGCAACATGATAAATACTTATTTAGATGGTGCCCTGCAATGTGCAGTTGGATACAACCCGTAAATCCTGGTGTTAAATCAGTAAAATAAAATCCTGTGCTGTGTCAGCTCGGCCTTTGAGAAGGCAAAGCTGATAAATAGGGTTTGATTGGCTCTTTCTACACCGATGCCCCAGAGCAACACCCTCTGCATGAGTGTGATATTGCTGCAAGCTGACAGTACAAAGGACAGACGAGTACCCGTGCCAGCCATTGAGCCGCTGCCTGGATTAACCCTGATTTCCTTTCCTGACACTCCTTTCTTCTGCCGAGGAGGGAAGCCAGGCGTAAGAGCAAGTCCCTTTGCCTGTCATGCTGAGAACGTGGTGCTGGCAGTGTAATTCAGCATGCTAAGCCCGGTTCTCCCCTCCCCGGTCCCTGCTCTGCAGTGGTCTAACTCCGTAAAACAGAGGATCTACACCGTCTTACACAAGTGGTGTGAGAAGGATCAGGCTGTGACTCCCAGCTTCCTGGGAAAGGCAGAGATCAGTTGCCTTTCAGCTCTCCTTCCATCCCCTGGGATCTTTGTATTGATAAGAATTTCCTGTGATGTGGGTGCAGGGAGGGCATGTGGGACAGCATCTCACATGCATCTTTTCAGGCTTAGCCTAAATACCTATGGGAGGAGTGCCACTGTGTCCAACAGCAGAGCAGCTGGCTCCCACTCCCCACCCACCCCCTGCTCTGCTGTTGAGATGACAAAGCAACAATAAATACAAATCTTATCGGTCTAATAAGGCGAGTTCCCTGTGCAGCAGGAAGGAGCCTCTCCATCGTGATGTTATCTGCTCCAGCTAAGGTGACACCCTGAATTTGGCAGCAGCACAGCCTCAGCAGGGAAGGGAAAAGCACGAGGCAGCCACACTTTTCCCACTGCCTTTCAGTGTGTCCCCAAGCAAACCTTGCTCGTGGTGGTGCCAGGCATGGTACCTGCCCCAACGGAGTCTTAGCTCTGAGAGGATGTTCTGCTCCTCCCTGCCGTCTGTGTGCTTGCTAGTGGCTGAGCGGATGAGACGCCAGAAATCCGGTGCCAAAATGCAGAGCCAGGGCACTGCTTTTCTGCTGATCCCTGCTCACCACCAGCTGGCCCAGGGCTTGCAAGAAATCAGCCCTGGGAGGGAGGCCAGCTGTCCAGGGCTGAGCAGGAAGGAAGGGAAAGGTGCTGGCTGCTGGAGAGAGGCACCTCCAAGCCTCTTGTTGCCTCTGGGCATGTCCCATGGGCAGGCAGCTCCTGTGTGTGCTGCATCCCTCAGCTGGCAGTCTGGGGACTGCTTTCCACCATCTCCAGTTGGCTCAAGGACACTTCTGCATCCTAGAGGGGGATGATCTGTGTCATGTCTTCATCAGCACTAAGTGAAAGAGATGTGACATTCCTGAGCATTAATTCATTGGAAATGCTGGGTATGTCAGAAATAGGAACTCCCAAACCTGGCTTCTGCTCCTGGTGCCAGTGTCCCGAAACACTTCAAGTCCAGATCAAAGACAGTTATACCTGCTGCAGGAGGGAGATGGGGTGGGAAACAACATACAACCACTCACACTGATTGTAAAAGCACAGTGCAGCACTACAGCACAGGCCAGGCCCCTGTATTTTAGCATATACTGCTTGGAAGCAAAGATTAGAGCTGTAGGAACTTTTTTATTTTCACTGATTCACCATCCAAAAGGAAAAACTGAAGGTGAGGGAAAGGAAGGATATGTCCTTCAGGCTCAGCCCAGCAAGCAGATCTTTTTACTCAACTCCTTTAGAAGGAAGGAGGTACATGCAACTTTGGAAGCAAGACAATGTTTAAAATGAAGAGCCAGAATGTTTGTAATCAAAAAATGTTTTGATTTTTTAAAACTCTTGGCTGACCGTTGGTTACAGTCAGCACAACTGAGTAAACTTCAGTCTGCAAAAATTGCAGGCGGTGCTAAGATGCTGTGTAATTGATTGGAGCTGAGCAGGTGTGGGACCAAATGTCTCTGCTAAATGAGAGAGCTGTGCAGGCGATGCTCTGGTTAAAGCACCTGCGAGCAAATAGGCTCTCTCTTGCTATTTGTCCATCTAAGATAATATTGTAGAAAACTGTACAGATTACCCTCAAATCACTAATTCTCTCTATGCCTATATGGCTATTTTTTTAATAAAGAAAATGGGCTGCATCTCAAATCCAAACTTTTCTGACTGCTCAGTAAGAGCAGAATATTGGAGTCTTACGACAAATTTTCTCCCTTATTGCTGAAATTTCAGCTGAGAAAGAAAGCATCTTGTGCTCCTTTCTCACACATCTAAATTCTGAAGCATCAGCTGTTTTGAGGGGGAAGGATAATAACTCCCTGTTTTTAACATCCAACTCAATACGTTTGTGAAAGGGATTATACGGCACCTCGTCCGCCCACAGCAAGGGATTGAATGTGATGACCAGGGAGGGCACCTCCACTCTCATGTTTAATTCAGGTGATGTTTTCTGTCTCAAAGGCAGGGAAAGTGAGAGAGGTATTTACTTTGGTTGGAACAGGAGGTCAAATTTAAGTTGGAGTTAGCTCGACTCGGCCACCTGCAGTGTTATCCTGAGCATCACTAGAGAAATAAGAGCTTGGGATCAAGGCCAGGTTGGATGGGGCTCTGAGCAACCTGGTCTAGTGAAAGAAGTCCCTGCCCATGGCAGGAGGGTTGGAACTAGGTGATCTGTAAGGTCCCTTCCAACTCAAGCTATTTGATTCTATGATCTGTGCTCTGCCCTTGAGGTTTCATCTTCCCTTCAGACACTGAACCCAAGCAGTCAGTAGCACTGCCCCCATTTAACAGAAGGCAAGACAAGAAACAAAAACCCTTGTCAAAAGCAACCAGCATGGTAAGAGCAGGATAGGGGTGCAAACAGCCTTCTACTTCCTAATCATGTTCTGCTCCTGAGGTGGTGGGTAGAACATCATGGTGTGATCATACCTGGCTGCCTTTGCTTCCATATGCCTTTAGTTTGAAGCAGTGTATGAAAGACACTGATCGAACAAGTAAGCCCTGGGTGTTGGTGGGACCTAGCAGGCTGAGAGGTTTCTCTACCAGCACAACACAATCTGGGGTAGAGGCAGGGGCCAGGTGTTCTAGTACAGGACATGAGGAAGATGGGGGTAAAAGGGTGGCAGGTGGTGGAAAGAGGGGAAGAGGCAGGTGGCTATGGGGGGGAAATGAAAGAAAGATGAAAAGGATCAAGGAATGAGATAAGGAAGGAGAGGAGAGAAGATTTCTTGGGAACATGGATCACAAAAGCAAATAATGGTAGTAATGGTGGTGGTTGTGAGCATGAAGAAAACAAAAGGGAATGAAAAGCAATGGGAGAAAATGAGAATAAAGCTAAGAAAGGAGAAGCAGAGGAGAAAGCAACCATCCTGCCAGCCTCTGTGATAGCTGTTATTTGCAGATAGGAAGTGCTGCCTGCAGAAAAGCTGATTGAGGCTGATTGAGGGAAAGAATGAGCCACATGTGACAGATGTTAGTCACTTCTCATAATGCCCTACTGGAAGGCACTTGGATTCTGCAGGAATGACAGCACTCGAAGAAGCTGCATGGAGCACAGCAGCCCTGGGAGCAGGAGGGAAGGAAGATGATGGCAGGAACACTTCTATCCCCTGATCTCAAATGGGAAGAAAAGAAGAGAGAGGTGAGCAGCAAGCTCTGCCTTTTACGTATTTCCTGCCTCCCTCCATACTTGATTGTCCCCTCATCAAGAACCAGGCAGAGGCCTGAAGCAGAAGGGAACTCACACTCCTTCCTGCAGGAAGCAGAGCTACCTCCATGCCCTTCGGAGCAGCTCTCAGCATCCTTGTGGATTGTTTCTAAAGTGTGTCAAGCAAGAAAAAGAGCCAAAATGATAGTCAATTGTGGTTTTGTACCTTCATGTCTGACAGAGACTATTTTCCCTTACTTTCAATGTTTTTAAAAGATCACTAAGCAGCAAAAGGCACATAGCCCTTGGAGTGTAAGGCCCTTGTGGTTGCAAGTCTTTTTTCTCCTTTTTTGTCCCACCTTTAAAGGTGCAAGAAAAAAGCGAAACTTCTCAGGGACTAGTTTGCTTCAGCGTTTGCAGTGAGGCAGCTGCTGTATTAGATCATATTCAAATAGAGCCCCAAAGAGGTCGGGAGCAGCATATTAGCTGAACTGTTTATCTGCAGCCAGCCAAGGGGGGATGGTACTGCTCAAATCAATTTTCTATGCTCCGACTGGCCCATCTTCTTGACACTTAGATGTCACTGTACCACTGGTGATAAAAAGGCCTGCCAAAAAAGGATGGATTTGGATTCACGCAGGGTCCTACAGAGCCAAATGAGAATTGACAATATTAGTCTTTAGGACAATTTTACAGATAAAATTAACCAGAAGAATAAATTTTCAACAGTTCGCTTAATCTAATCTGCTTTCTATTGCATTGAATCTTGCTACTAACCACTGTTGCCGTTTTAATACTTGCAAGCAATACTGGCTTTTTTTCCCCTTTTTCTTGTTTCACGGAATAAAGATCAGGCACATAAACCAGGATGCACATTGCCATGAAATGCCAGTCAAAAAATAACACACACCTGGTTTCTGTAAAGAGGAGGAGGAAGTCCCTTGTATAGGTTAAAAGCAAGGAGAAAAAGTATCAGCATGTTAAATTTGGGCCTGAGGTATAGTCTTTGATATGATCTGAGCTTCAACTTTCTCTAAGTTCATCTGGCTTTGGTCTTAATTTTGTTATTTGGATAACTAAAGAGCAAAGGCTGAATCTCTGTTCCAGGTCTGGTTTTGAATTAAAAATAGCCAATAGAAAGTTCAAGACTATCTATTTTCTATCTTACCTCTGTTGTAAACTATGTGGACCAATTGTACATCTGTGACTATCGTTCATGGTACTAGAAATCAGAAACTCTCTGAGTCAATAATAATTCATAACACATGTGTAGCACTTTCCATCCTTCAGTACTGCACAAATGACCAAGTGTCACAATGAGCCTCTGAAATGTTTTCTCCGTGGCAGAGATAGCAACATTTCATCTGGAGGTTGACTGTGTTGGTCAAGGTCACCCAGACTGCACAAAAGCAGAGGTTGGGGCTGTGTGGCAGAGCCAGAACAGGTGGGATAGCTGCACCTAACCTCTAATACACTGCATTATGCATCAGAGTCCTTGCACACTTTTCTTTTACATATTTGTACACAAATGTTTTCCACATCTCTGGCTGAATATTTCAAAAACTGATTCAGCTGGCTGTCCAAATGGAGCTGGAAGAAAATACTTGGGGTTTGACTATGCTAAAACTATTCTGTTAGCACTGCCTTTGAGCATTTTCATGACTTGGACCAGCGATCTTGACACTTGCCAGGGAAAAAGGAATATTTTTTTGCTTGCCCTGTGCAAATTTACCCCAACATGGGTCTGCTCTAGCCCTCTGAGGGACAACCTTCTTTCCTGCCTCAGCACATCCCGGGGTAAGTGATGGTCACGATTGCACAAGTCCAAGGCAGCAGCAGCAGAGCCATATTTTCCCTGCACTTGCCCCTCTGGGCTCTTAGAGGCAGCAAAGGAGTTGGATGCTGGAGCTGTAAGCATTGACAGGATGACATGGGTGTTCAGTGCTTCTCCTGGCATCGTCTGGATAGGAATGAGAAGTGCCCAGCAATAGCACAGAGAAAAGGCAAAGAGTCTCCCATGCTGAGGTGGATGAAGAAGGGCATTAATAGGGAGCAGATGGAGATGAAAGTCACACGAGTCACCCCAGGGAATGGAGGTCATTTACCACCTGTTAAGAGGCCACAGACATCCCCAGACCCTGACAATATGCATATCTCCCATCCCTTTAGATGCTTGGTGAAGGATGGTTTGCTACAGCTACTAGCCACACCATTAGCTCAGCTGGTGGAGATCACTGCCAAGAGCTCTGCAGGGCCAAAGCACCGTTTATAGGTTGGCAGCCCTTCTTCTGCTTGTATCTTTGCTTGCAGAAGGGTTTCTCCCTTTTGCTTTTCAAAAGCTGCTGACAGTACAATTGGAAAAAGAAGCAACTTGGACCGTGTTGAGAATAAAAAAGGGAGCACTGCCTTCAAACAACCTGCACAGCTGGGTTTGCTGCCTCTGGGTACAAGCACTAAACAAACAGCCAGGGAGTGCAGTGAAGCATGGGGCACAGGACCACATTCACTGATGAATTTTACCTCTGCTCCTTGACTCTGACCCAGAGCAGATGATAAACACTACAGCAGCCTGGGTTCCTCCTGCTAACCCCACTATCTATCTCCAATGCTACCCCAGCAAACCTTAAGCCTTTAAGCTGTACCTCATGCTATGCCATAAATTTTCATACCATAAAAGTCAGCTCTGGTGTGCTGCAACACAGCCCTCCTGTTACTTCAGTTGCTTTAAACTGGAAAAAAAAAAATGTGCAAGGGGTCATAGTCATATTTTAGGACCGCAGGACCCAGAGAAGACCCAAGGCTCTATTATTTAGGCACAGCCACTCTGCTTTACAGGAAATACCAACATACAAACTATTTAGTGCTCCTTATCTTGAGGACATGAATCAACCCCTGCACTCTTTTATTTAGAGATACTGATGTACGCTGCACTTCTGGATTACAATACTGGGAAAGCAGGAAAGGCAGCCAGACCTCCTTAGCCCCCATGGTTAGGGGCTGGACTGAGTTTGTGTCTTTCCTTCGCACCATGCAGACATGCATCAGGCAGGGAAACTGAGGGAGGTCAGACACTGCTATCTGAATCCCCTTTACAGAGCCAAACCACAGGCACTTCCAACAAGCAAAAGCTCAAATTTTGGTCTAGAGCTGGACATGTTTGCATTTCTGCACTTGAAAAAATTCTACTGTCAAGGGGAAAAAAACTTTGAAGCCACTGGCAAACAGATGCCTTCCCCTGCTACTCAAATGGACAGTGCTGGGGGAGGCAGGAGGGTTTGTGCAGGGAATTAGACTGTTGCTAATTAATCGGGACTGCTCCATCCTTCAGTGCCAAAGATGGCCATTGAGAGTGAGGATGACAGAAGAAGGTGTCACAGTCATGGAATTAAGGCAAAAGGCTTGACACACTGATTTGTATCCTTCACCACCACAGAGCTCAGACTGAATGTAAGGAAAGCGTTTTAACACAAAATTTGTACAGATTGCAAGGAACTGGGTGATGGAGTCCTGCTTTGTGGAGTACCTAGTTTATGAGATGAGGGCTTAAATCTGCAGTCTGTGCTGTGGCAGAAAGCAGAGAAGCCATAATCTGGACTAACAAGGTGTGAAATATAAGGGGAAACAAAAGGAAAAGTGTTCAAATTGGCCACCTGAAATTAGAGACAAAATTTTCCAGTTTTGTCTCCTTTCTCTCCCCTGTACTCAGGCCTTTTCAAAGAGGCAATAATCCCTGTGGGGATCAGCCTCTGGCTGTCAGTAAAATGTTTGGGAGCTAACGTGGTGTTTATCCCAGCCTTCAGCAGGATAAAGAGAGATGCTGAGCAGCCATCCCAGAGCCATTTCCAGTGGCATGAGTGGCAGCACCCACTCAACACAGGCACCTTCACATGGAGGACAGGTGCATGGTAAGGAATCAAGCCAGGAAGAAAGTGGAAATCAAGAGACACACTGGACAATGTGACAGGAAAAGGAAGAAAGTACCCTCGGTAGTAAATGGAAGGGATCACTGTGCCTGGCCCGGACAGGCTCATGCTCACTGCTGGCTTCAGTCAAATTATTTCTCTGCCTCTGCTCTGCCAAGTAGCAGCACAGCACTGAGCTCCTGGGCTGTTCAAGTGGGAGGTATGCCTGCCATGGATTGCTTTTCCTGCTGCTTTCTCCTCCTTCTTCCAGCATGTTTTTCCCCTAAGCTGGAGTTCCTCACATTTTGTCAGCCCAGATCACCCTGGGAGGGCTTCACCTGTCCTGGTAGGGGTGGTCAGAGTCTTCCCGGGTTGGCAGCTATCTCTGGGTACCAGTGCTTTTGGGAGAGGGCTCAGCTGGCAGCCAGCAGCTCCCTTCTTATTGCACTTCCAGCTTTCAGCTCCCAATGCAATTTACATCCCTAGCTCCACAGAGCCAGAGCCAGGGGAGACAAACATCAAGCCTGGGAGCCTGAACTTCCTCTAGCTGCTTAGTGTCTGTGTTCCCCAGCTTGGGAATAGAGGCAGGACCCTGTCAGAGGCATCCCAGGTGCTGGATCACTTGCTTGCTTTGGTTGCCAGCTTCCCAGCACGGCTTTCCAAAAGGCATCTGCACATCCAAGGTGCCAACAGGCAGCGTCTGAGTCTGCACGTGGTCTGAGTTTGGAATAAACTGCAATAGAAATGCATTCAGGCTGGAATAGGTCCTGTAAACTTTGACAAGGCCAGTTGGGGACTCAGTCTCTATTTTGCTCTCCTGCAGCCCATATTAATGCTCAGGTAAGGTCAGAGCCTGCCCTCAGAGAAATCTCTGTGTGGCTTGTTGATTTGAAGGACATCAGCATTTCCTCAGGGAGAGGAGGGGAAGAGCTGCCACCCAGCTGTACCTTTATTAGTGCAATTTTCTATTCTCTTCCTCCATAAAGATATTTTCTGTCTGCCAGAATAACCCCAAAGTGCTTAATTTTATAGAACTTTGGGATTAATCCTGACAGGAGTTAATCACAGCTCATGCCCCCACACCTTGCCCCATTTTTTCCAGCCAAACTCCAGGCTCAAATCAGTGTCTGTGATAGAGGATGGGGTGCCAGTGCTCCAGTGGGAAGGGGATGGGGACAGGTTCTGTGCCCAGAACACGGACCATAGAGAGAACAAGGATGCGAGGAGAAGCACAAATGGAAATTGAATGGGGGCGGTACATCTGGTTTCTCAGAAGAAATAAACAACCTCAGTATTGTCATGGGGACAAAGACATTGCTGGTGAAAAATGTTTAGCCAGAAACCCAACTTTTCATTAACATCCAGGTCTGCCAGCTGATTCCCACCAATCCTAACCCAGTGTTTGGGGGTTTATCACCTGGGTCTGGCAGTTCAGGCTACACTAAACTCTTCTCACACCTGGCTGCATGCATCCCTCCATAGGGCTAGCTCATGGAGCAGCCACAACCATCGCACCCCTGGAGGTGTCTAAGACTTTGTTTTAAAGCAGGGAAGCCTGATTTGTGACAGGAGATCTTAAGGGCTCAAATCCTTGCCCGGATTATCAACAAGGAGGGTGTGCTAAGACAAAGGAGTCCTTTGGCTCTCTTTTCGTAAGATGTGGTGTTAAATAAGACACACTGTGTTGCCAACGTGAAAGATTAATGACAACAACATGGCATATTTAAAAAATATCTAGGCAGACTTCTCTTTCTTCTCTGCTCTTAATTATAGGAATGTTCTTTAGAGCACAGGTAGATGCTATTACAGAGTGGGGCAACCTGTAAAGGAAAATTCTTTAGGCAAGGTAGCAGAAGTACTGTCATAAATCCTGTCAAAAGTGAAAAAGAAGACAAAATAAAGGATGATCACAGAAAGGTGGCAAAAGCAGAAAAGTGGAATTACACAGTGGGGGGAAAAAAATGACTAGGCAGTGTTACAAGTTGGTCTGGAGACACTGCAGTTGTGGCCTGATTTATGCTGGTTTTTTGACAGGGCATCACCAGGTAATGGACCACCTTTGAAGCCTGTCTTGACCCATTCCTGTCATAGGTGATGGCAGAATTGCAATCAAAACTTAGATCCCATTCCTGATTTTGGAGGTGTTTGGATGTGAGAGTTTTATTGAAGACCCCCTTTTAATAAAAAAAAGTGAGCAAACTGTGATCAAGGGGAAGGAATTGTCTCTATTTTCATGATTCACATCTCCTGGCACCCACAAGATATGCATTTCCATGCTCTGATCTGTGCTGCTCTGAAGGACACAGCTGAGAACAGAGCAGGGAGCTGCTGACTAAACGGTGAAAGAAAGAAAGAAAAACAGTTACATTTTATTCTTCCTAACATTTTGTTAAATTGGTTCAGCAAGCTTCCCTGAGTTGGGGAACCTGGAAGGGGAGGGAGAGAAACTTCATTAAGTGAAAGATTCTCAGAGATAATTGGGAGGTTAGGGATAATAGTGGCAGCCTTCATTGTGCTGGGAAAGGAGGGCACTTGTTTCATATTTGTTAATTGAAGAAGCCAAGAGCATCTTTCTGCAGGGCCAGGACTCAGGCTGGAAGGCTGAAAGGATTGTCTGTTTTTGCTGGTTTAAATAGACATTAGGGGGCTCCATTTTTTAAAAAATAAGTCTCCGAGTTGCTCTGGCAGAGGATCCAAACAAGCAGCACGGGCTGAATCCTCCCCCACCCGTCGCACTCGCACTCTGGTCCAGAGCTTGATCGGCAAAACACTTCGGCCAGGGCAGGTGGGGACACAGGCAGGACCCGGTGGGGACACAGGCAGGACCCGGTGGCTCTGGAGGGGACAGAGGAAGGGAGCAGAGGGAGCTATGCAGCCGAGCAGAGGCACAAGCAATCCTGCAGAGACACGGCGTCTGTGTTGGTCACTGCTTGCCGACTTTGAAATTTAAATTCTCCCCACAGCGCAAGTTTGCAGCTCTATCATGCAGATATCAGAGCTTTGTTAAGTAAGTTTGCAGCTCTGCTCGCTGTGGAATAGACGGAGATCAGGCATCTTTTTTTTTTTCCAGAGAGAGTGCTCAGGCATTGGAATGTGCTGCCCAGGGAGGTGGTGGATTCACTGTCCCTGGAGAATTTCAAGAGGAGACTTGTGCCATGGTCTAGTGACCACGGTAGGGTTGGACTTGATGATCTTGGAAGTCTTTTCCAACCCGGTTGATTCTATGATTCTATGATCTTTCTAAGGATGGTCTTTTTTTTGTAAATACCTCTGAAATGCTGTGCCTACTGATATTATTTGCACATTTATCCACTTGGGCCCTGAAAGTATTCAGATTAAAATGTATCTATATCTGACTAATTAAAAATCATTAACATCATAATGTCTTATTAGTTTTATGAATACTGCCTTGTCTTTCTTGACTTTTACATGCTAATCAGAAACATTTTGGGTCTGATTCTCATTTGCCCAGAGGCACATTTACTCCATCCAGGAAAAGTCAATCACCCTCAGAAGAAGACCAAGCGAGAGCTGCACCCACTGTAAGACTTTCCAGCTCTCAATGTGGCATAGAGAAATTTCAGCATAAAAAAACCCCCCAGTTCTTGAACATGCAATGCTGTGCAATAGGCTGGGTCCCACAAACTGCCCAGAAAAGTGATTTTGCCAACGTCAGTTATTGTTTCCCCTGCAAACCACTTGCAGTTCTAGGTCCGTTGTGACAATTAGTGATAAATCACTGCTGGGAGTTTGGGACATCCATTGGAAAAGCTCCCAACAGCCAGTTACCAGGAGAGCACCAGGGCACATGGCAACATCATGCTTCATATTCTCTATATTTTTAATGGTGAGGGGAAGAGGGTCACATTTTAGTTCTGCATATACTGTGTCAGGGTAAAATAATGTTCTTTTCTGGCAGCACTGAATCAGCACCCATCCAAAATTTGCCTTCTTGACTGCACGTGCTGCCCCCATGGAAATCAGTGTAAGCCTCATGCAAACATACAAGGGGAGGATTTAGCCCATAAATCACAACTCAGATCATAAATACATTCTTGAACCCTCCCTTAATATGATTCATTAAGAAGGAGCTTTTACGGTTGGGGTGGTTTTAATTATCATTGTGTAATTTTATTGTTATTGTTTCCATTAAACATTAACAAACATTCCCTATTTTTGGTTAACAAAGATCTCTCTTAGATTGCACAGTAGTTAATGAAAACCACATAAACACATGCAGAAAGATACCAGGACTCTCATTCAATTAAATATAAAACTTAAAGTAGAAGATCTATAAAAATCCAGATTGTAATGAATCACAAATAAATATGGAAAACTAACAACTGCCTTGGGTAGAATAGTAAATTTGTAGCCTGAAGATTTGCATTTTTCAGATTTGTATCATTGTCTGTGTTGTGTTCACCACCACCCACAGAAGATGCACATCCTCAATGACAGAGCCCCCATCCTCAGTTCGTTTTCTCAGCTTCTCTAGATGAACCCTGCAAATGCCACCTTACCCTGAGTTAAACTGTCTTTGCCCAGAGTGATCTCTGAAGTCTCTGAAGCTAGGACTGAAGCCACTCTCTGAGCAGTGAATGAGAAGTCACAAGCACACCTGTTTTCCCAGGTGTCTGGCCTCTGGAGAGTGGAGAAATGACCAGTGAAGTTCCTCCTGCACACACTGTGGTGGATGCAGCTGGCACTCCCAGGCAAAACTCTCCTCCTAGACATGTTGGAGGAGGAGAAATACAGAGACAACAGCTGTTTCCTCATTCTTGCCAAGAGTGGGGTCTTCAGCCATTTGTTAGGCTGAGGTTGCCCTGATTTTCCAAATTGGTCTGGAAAAAAATTGGCTGTAACTTCCAGCCATTGATTGGCACTGGCAAGAAAAGAGATGGGTAAGAGGCTGCTTTGGAAACTGACACACAGTTCCTGAACCCTTCATACATCCAAATGAATTGTTGTTGAGAGATATGAAGTAAAAAAGAGTTTAGCTGTGTAAAAACAAACCCACCAGGATGAAATAGTTGAACAATCCAGTAAGGACCATTACTCTTGGGATAGTTATCAAAGCCATAGTTGGCACATGCATAGACTCCTGCCCATTGAATGGTGTCGAGACACTAGTTACCAGCCTCATGTTCCAGCCTCCTTCAAGATTAACCCTGACATTTTAACTTCATAAGTGAGATTTGGAAAGTTCTTCCAGAACTTCTCCCAGTGAAAGCAAAGCAAACTGGTCTCCAGACCCGAGACTTCAGTGGAAACACAGGAATGTCAGCACTGAAAGAGTTAATGGGTGAGAGAAGTAAAAGGATTTGATAATGGCAAAAACTCTGAGGCATCTCCTCCAGCGCTATGGGTGTGTGTCAGTCTGTCTGACACAGACATTGCCATGGTGGCAGAGTTCTCCCAAAAATCACAAAAAGTAGACAAGCTGGATGTGTGCCTGAGGAAAACACAGGAGAGGGGAGATGGCTGCAAGTGGAGATGACTTGGCCTTTGTAGGTGGGGTATGGTACTGGGGGCCAACTAACGTAAGAATGAGTCTCGTGAGCAATGTGGTCTTCTCCAGCTGGACAGAGGTTTCAGAGGCTGGAGCCAGCTGTTGAAAAAAATGGAATCTCTGGGAGTTTCACCCAACCTAACCTCATCTCCACTGCTCCAAGGAACACAGCATGGTGCAGACAGTCACTGCCTGCATCATTCATAGCAACGGCTGTAGAGAATCTTGAGACACAAGGCTTTTCCAGGCAGCCCAAGGTTTTGAAAAATGTATTTGTGTGTCTGCTGAAGCTATTTGGACAGCCAGGAGTCTAGATGTGACTATTAAAGCAAGGAAGTCCCTCAGCTGCTGACAGCCAACCACCCTGGTAGAGAGGCATGCCAGGAGCTGGGACTGGACAGGGGTTGCAAGACATGAGGAGGACTGAGACTGGACATGCTGGGCAACCAGGGAGGGATGCACACACCTTTGGGCTTGGAGGGACTGGGAGAGATGGGATGGGGAAGGTTGGGGCAAGAGAAGTTGGAATGGGAGCAATAAGAGCCTGGTGGGAAGAATTTGGGGTATTTGGACACTAGAGAAAGAAGGACTAGAGGGGCTGTGGGTCATGTGCTGCTGGAGTTCCTGAGAACAGTTGCCACTTAGGCCCTTGTCACTATGCTCCATGCAAGCATCCAAGGAAGTTCTGAGCTGATGCTATTTCAACTCATATGCAGTACTGACAGTGCTGGGAGCCTCACTTGACCAGGATCCAGTGCTGGCATGGGGAGGCTGTAAAGTCAGGTTGGGGATTTGTGGCTTCAGAACCTTTCAGCACACTGGATCACCAAGAGTGTGTCAAATCAGGCCAGTGAGGGAGTTCTAAGCAAGGGTCAACATATACAAAGGGGTGGAGTTGGCTCCACTGGGGTTTGCACATCTCATAGCACACAGTTTTCAGTACGTTTGTTTTTCCCTCCATCTCACCCTTCTAGTACAAGGACCTCACAGTTCAGTGTTCCCGAGGGAGCAGGCTGCTGCAGACAGGGAGCAGTGAGCTGTGTGTGTGACTGAAGGGGTTATCTCTCAGCTCAGCAGCAGGAGAGAGCTCTGACTGCAGAGCCATGTGAACCTCCACAGGCTGAGGCTGGCCAGGCTGTAGCTACTGGCACCAGCACACGGGTTGTGTCATTCCAGTGCGGCTAGCGAGTATTACAGAACAAGTCAGAAGTATGCTTGACAAACCACAAGCTTAAAAAATAAGGGAAAACACATTTCCTCCCCTCACCAAGGTGGGAAAAGATAGTGTTTCCTCAGTCATTTCTTTCCTAGCACAGTGGGGATGGGTCCTCGCCGGTGAGTGCTTAAAAGTGAAGCCAAAGCCAAAGCTGTGGGAGTGTTTGGGAGCCAAAGTGCAAACACTCGCACAGAGAAACCTCTGTGTTCATATCAGCACGTGCAGCAAGTCATGGTCAGGCTGGAGACACAGGTGAGTATTTTCATGGGTCTGATGCTGACCTGCCACGTTGTGCCAGTTAGCACTTCCATACCACTCTATTTTAAGTGGACAAAAACATCTTCTGTTCTTCTACACTTCCATCAGGTGAAATAACTTTCTCGTCCTGTTACTTTCCTATTACGCAGAGTTAATAAAAGTTACCTGGGATATTTTGATAGCCATGTTCTAATTCTATGTTTTCTGGTTTTCACCCAGACCTTCAGAACCAAAAGGAGACAACACTAAGTATGTAACACCAAGAACCTTTATTTTCGGTTTTGAAGGCTCGTTTACAGATTATTTATCATGGTCTCTGGTGTCCAGCTCCAATAGAAACAAGATGGACTGCAAATCCTCAATTATACTTGCATGTCCTGTATATGTTAAGAACCCATAAAACAAAGTGCATGCACACTTTTGGCTTGTAATAGTTTGATGAGGATTTCTGTATTTTTCAAGTTGCCAGTTTGTTGCAAAAGATGGATTACTTCTCTTAGTATTTCATCCACCTAATTATTTCTGTCCTGATTACATAACCACCCCATATTTTTTTCTCCTGCCACTGCCCCTGAGTATCACCCAGAGTTCAAGGGAGAAGGTGTTACTGCTTAGCATATAGGTGACAGGCAGCAATGGCTGAGCTGTATGTGCAGGAAGATGCTGTTAGCGAGGTATATGGTATACGAAGCCCAGGGACATCATCTGAGCCCCAGTGTTTCTGCAGGTGGCAGGCAGACAAGAGCACAGAAAAAGCACATGTCCAATCAAGTGGGTTTGGACATAAGCACTCTGCAACCCAAAGCTATCATGTGGCAGGAAGCACAGAACCATAATATGATGGTGGATATCACAGTGCTTATGTGTCTACACAAGATCTTTGCTTGTCGGAGGAAAGTCACCTATTGACTGATCACATGGAATCATGGAATTGTTTAGGTTGGAAAAGACCTCTGAGATCATCCAATCCAACCATTAACCCAGCACTGCCAAGTCAACCCTTAAACCATGTTCCTGAGCACCACATCTACATGTCTTTTAAATACCTCCAGGGATAGTGATTCAGCCACTACATGCTGGGGTCCTGCTGCCCTCCCTTCCAAGCTGGCCTCTGCAGGAATGGCAGGTGGCATTTCAAGTGAGACTTAGCAGCAGAAAGCTGTGTAATGGTTTCAAACCAGCCAAGAAATCTGTGGGAATGTCCAAAAGAGAGACCTGCTACACAGCACAGCACAGCTATGGTTCAAACAAAGCAGCAGTGTGAGCTGAGCAGGTCTTGCAGCTGGCAGCCTTCTGCTCAAGGCTTGAAGGCACACAGACATGTGAATCTACAAGGAGGGTTTTGTCTGGGCAGAGGGGAAGACTAGCAACTTCTCCTCTGAATCCTCACAGGTCTGCATGATTAAGGGACAGGAATGACTGCCCACAGGCTCCAGCTACCAGTGAGGCTCCTCAGATACAGAATTGCACACCAACTTCAAAGCTTCCAAGTCCTAAAGTAAAATACAAGAGCAAAAAAGCCTTTTTATTAGTATGACACTGCAACTTAGACTTCCACTGTTGATAAACATAGGCAGGGCTCTTAATATTTTTTTCTGGAAGAAAAATTACCCCTAACTTCTGCACTTTCCTTCTGAGGCTGGCCATGCCATGGATTGAACAACACAGAAAGATGGGGTTTTAAGTTTCTTTCTTTCCCCTCCCCCTTCCTGCCAGTGAATGGCCTTTACTACTGTTAGGGCTGTGTAATTCCTCTATTGCATCACAGTCCATCGAGAACACCTGCCATTCATTGCTGGTGGAAGGAGGAGTTAAAGCATGGTTTTAAAGTCTCCTGGCTGGGGGTGTGCTGGCTGTTGCTCTCCCACCTGCCTTCACCAAGAGGGACTGGTGTGGGTTTGATGTGTCAAGATCCAGTTAATCCCAACATCAACATAAATCTGGGGAACAAACCAGTTCAGATGGACACATGCCCCACCCTGTGCTCCATGCTAGGGCAGTTTTGGGAGCCTGGTGGGTGGGGGTACCCGGTTTGACCTATACCTGCCCTGTCTGGGCACCCTGCACAGCAGACACGCTGCCCTTTGGCTGATCCTGCAGCCTGGAGTAGAGCCAGGACCTTCTCTACAGGCCTTTGAAACCCCTGCCCTGCCAACACAGGCGGCAGCCTTTAAGCAGTCGGGAGGAAGAGGAGGGGGAGAGGGAATGGAGAGGGGAGCAGGGAGAGAGCAAGAGAGGAGCGGAGAGGGAGCAGGAGGGGAGCAGAGGAAGAACGCTCCTTGCTGTCCAGCTACAGTGTCTCCCCCTCCTCTCACACCCTGCCAGAAAGAGGCATTTGTTTCCAGCGGGTGAATTGCAGCTCCTGCACCTGTGGTTATCAGCTTCAATATATTTTAAATTTAACCTGCATCATCTATTTATACATTCAACGCCAAAACACATTTTTCTCCAGCCTCGGGGCAGGGGCAGCAGCCCAGGAGAGGGGAGCAGGGCTGGCTGGGGAAGCTTTACAGCCGGGCTGATGATCCAATTAAGTCAACAAAGCACCCCAGTGATGTGATCTGAGGGTTCAGGAGCTGGGAGTAAAGAGGGAACTGTGGCAGAAGGCAAAGCCAAGCAAACATATGGAACAAGTTACAGGGGAGACAGTTGAGGCAAAGTGCAGAAATGAGTTCAAGAGATGCTTGGGCTTTTCTCAAGAGAAGGAAAAGGACTCGAGGGGGTCTGCTTGAAAAAGCAGGAAGGGGGGATTAAGATAAAGCCAAAAGATGGAAGCCTGCTGTGCTGACTGGCCTTTGCTTGTTCCTGGAGCGCTTTTTTTGCCTTTTTTTCCCCTTTCTTTTTTTTCATTTGACTATAACAGGTATTAATGTAATTAAAAGATGCAGGAACTACTGGAGAGATCAGCAGTAAGTTAAGGGCGAGCAGAAGGGAGTAGGAGTGGGAGCTACCTAGCAACCGATGCACAGGAGCCAATAAAATGTACAGATAGGCAACATCCAGGGGAAAAAAAATAAAGCCCAGGACCATGAAAGACAAGCTCAGACATTGCATCCCCAAAGTCCTACAGCGGTGTAAGCAGGAGAGCTGATGGCCATGCAGTGAGCTGGAGGATGTGACACCAGTCCCAGGGTCCTGGGACAAATTCCCATCTGCCCCCATCTCTCTGCTGCTTTGGCCTTGTACCACAGCTTGGTTCTGTCCAAGCCCTGCGAAGGACTTCTGTAATGCCTGGGTAAAGGCTCAGCTGGGTGAGGGCTCGGCTGGGGTGGTAGTGGCAGGTGGAGGAGGTGAGAAACACAGGTCCCTGTGCCAGGTGGCCGACGGTGCTGAAGGCAGAAGGAATGAGATCTGAGAAACCAGAGGAGCCTGTCTATAAGCAGAAGGGCTATCTTGGCCTCTGTGTAATCCCAAGGGATGGTGGCATCCCCTCACTGCCAGGAGAAGCCTGGCCAGTGGCTCCAAAACCCCACTTCAGTGGGGGTGAGCTGCAGAAGGGGAGGAAACTGGTCCACAAAGAGTGCCCCTGCTATGCTTTGACCTGCTTAAGAGCTTTTTATAAAACTTATTTGCAGTTAAAGCCAAGCGACTTTTTATTTCAGGCAAGACCTCATGTTCGATCCTGTAATTGTGGGAAGATTTATTTTTTTAAAAGAATACAGTGTTACAGAAAATGACACCCGAGAAGAGCTTTCCCTCTGTCTCTCTGTGCTCTCAGGAAAGACAGTAGCCTTTCTCCAGCAAGGAAACTCACTGTTTCCATTTTGAACCTTACCTTCATATTAATATTATTGGATGTAAAACTTATTTGGCTTCCAAGTGTGGTGAATTTTCCAAAAAGGTCAGGAAAAATTGAACAAGCTGTCTTTTAATTTACCAGGCTTTAAGAAAACATCATTTTTACCCAGGTTTGAAAATTTGCCTTGTGTATAATTTCTTTAATGTGGGACTTTATGTACTAAGCTACTGTACCACTGAGTTTTTCAACCAGGTAAAAAGTGTTGACAAACTATTCCTAGAAAATATGGCAGTTGAGGGGTAAGGAGGCAGAAAGAAGTTTTTGCCCTCCTGAGGTTGGTTGCAGCTGATGTTTCCCTTGGTGTCATACATGTCACCTTGCCAAGGGCTTTCTCCCAGGCCCTGGGCAGAAGCAGCAGAAGAGGAAGGTGTAGAGCTCCACTGCACATTTCAGAGCTCAACCCCATCCTTAATTTTTTTTTGGGCCCCACTCTTGCATTCTGCTCCATATCAGCACCAGTAGCTTCTGCTGTGGCTTCCCTTGGTACGCTTGCATCGTTAAAAGTAAGCACATTCATGCTTGCAGGACTGGGGACTTGTTTTGGAGCAATGGATTTGTTGCACAATTATAGCTAACTAGCTGTGTCTTCTGAAAAAATAAGAAAAAAAAATAAAAAATTGGTTATGCTGGTTTTTGAGTTTCAGGCCATTAAAAATTACCCAGAATGTACAGTCGCTCAGTAGCAGCTTCGTAGATAAGGATTTAATTATAAGCCCTGCACTCACTTATACTCTTTGAATACCAAATGTATTTTGTGATTGCTTTCAGAGCACACTATTTTTTTTCCCCAGAAATTTGAAGGCAATTGAGCAATTTTACAGTCTGGAGTCCTGATTCAGCAGCCTTCCCTGTTCAGCAAAGAAATGATGTGCTTAATTCCAATGGGACTTGGGCATATGCCTAATTGGGACCAATGTTTAAGATCACATTAAAATTAAAATCTTAATTTTTGTACCATTTTCGTGCCCCTGTGTGGAACACAATTTGGTTCCATGACTCAAACTTTTATACAAAGAGGTTTTTGTTAAATCTCCACTTCATTCTTGTGCAGATTCTGCACAAAGCCCAGAAGGCTTAAAGGAAACTTTACATGCAGCCTGTATGTAAAATACTTTGAATACATTCTGTGTATTACAACTTATGTATGTATGTATGGTGTTTGAATATGATGTATGTATTCAAAGAAGGAGGAAGAGAAAAGGAGACTTTGGAGATGCCCTTGGGGGGTTATCTGAGCAGTTCAGCATAAGGATAGCTGAGAGCAGGCTTGTAACTGGAAATTTTCCCTGGTCGATGACAGCTTCCAGCTTCTTTCTGTTGTGGGGTTTGGGGTTTTTTTTGCTTTTGTTTTTTCAGCATTTCTTGCTTTATTTTGCCTTCCCTATCCCACATCCTCATTCTTGGGAGAGTTAGCACCCCCGACTGTGTTGGACACACATGTTCAAGTGCAAGCTCCAATCAGCTAAAAGATTTGTACTCAGTCTTTCCTCATCCTAATCATTTGGCTACTGGCCAGGCAGGCCTGATATTATATCCTCCTCCAACTCTGGCTTTAAGGAGAAATTCCATCCTTTTCTCTGTGAAAGTTTATAGCAGCTGCTGTGCTCCTGGAGAACAAATCAGCTCTGATGAGCTTGCATTGTCTCATGGAAAAGCCATTTTATTCAAAAATTTCTAAGCAAGCCATAGCCAGCACACTGGGCTTTGTCCCAGTGCTCTGAATGATGCATGATCTGCAGGCACAGGCAATCGTGCTGGGCTGTGGACTCCCAGTGACCGGGGGATGACTGGAGAGCAGGAGCCCTGTGCCTGGGATCCATCCTCACTCCTGCCTTCTCATCCAGTGGGATGGGGAAAGGAAAAGGCTTTTGCAAGCAGTTCCTGGGGAATATATGGGGAGCATCATGATCACTTAGCCCGGCCAGGTTAAACCAATACATGTGTGCTAAGCCCCCAGGGCTGCTGGGGCAGGTTTGGAGACACTAATGGAAATGTGTGGGGTATACAGAGTGCATATGGGAAATGGTGTCCAGCAGTTTGGTCCTGCTTCCATCAACACCTTGGCTTCTCCAGAGAAAGGGATGACCAGCCAAGGGATGGGACTCTGGTTACATGTATGTTCAAGAGGGAGAGTGCCTCAGGTAAGAGGACCTCCAGTTTGGACTGGAGCTGCAATCTTGCACACCTGTATGTAAAAGGGCAGATAAACTTCATCTGAATTTTCCCCAACAGGTTTTTTTATGACTTAAAAAATAATTCCCCCCAACAGATGACTTCATTACACCAAAAAGCTTACGGCTGTTACAGATTGCAGTGTCCTTTGTGCCTCTGTTGTCTGCTACAGACTTGCCAAGGAGAGGAAGAAGACAGGACCCTGGGAGGGCTGTATCCCTCTGACCCTGAAGTACCCCAGCACACATCACCCCAGAGCCACAACATCCTCATCCAGCAGCCTCTGTGCTGTGAACAGTTGCCGATGCACAGCCTGGCACATCTCATGTGCAAGTGTGCCAAACTCTGGGTCTTGGGTGCTTTCAGAGCATCCTGCTCACTAAACACCACGACACTGGGCCCCTAAATCACAGAAGATCTCCCTAGCATCTGCTCAAATCAGAAGAGTGCACTGCTTCCCAGTTCATTTAATGCCCCTTCCCCTGGAGGACATCAAGCTTTGAGGAGCTGGGCAGGTTGATAGGGCAGGTGGCAATCCCCAAGGAAGTGTCCAAGGGAAACACATCTCCATTGCAGCCCCTTCATGACAGCACAGTTGGGGACAGTAATGGATCAAAGGACAGTTTTTCTTGGGGAAAGTTACAGCCAGCACATTTTACTCTTCTGTAACGCAAGGTAGTTTCTGGATATTAAATAAGGAGTGTGGAGGGTTTTCTCACCATTATAATAACACTGCAAACTGCTATGTTATTTATTGTCATATCATTTTTGCCAAGGGCTTTAGCTTGTCTATTGGTCTTTAGAAGCAGAAGCGCTTGCAAAACAGTTTAAAAAAAACATCGTGCACTGTTATTCTTCAGCTTCCATTTCCAAGCGCTCTACCTCGGGAACACGGTGAGACTGCCTGTGCACAAAACACTGCCAGATGTAGAAAGCAAATGAGCTGAGAAAACGAAATGCTTTTTATCATTTCTTTCAGCTGGAGTAATCGTACGTGTTACTCGGAACAATTGCGGGAATGAAATTTTCAGAGAGAAGAGTGATTTAGCTGAATTTCGGATTTTCTCCTTCAAATTCCTTTTTGCCTGTTTGAGGTTTTTTCATGCTAGCTGGAACTTGTGCCTATGGCTAGTCATCCTGGAGGGTCTGTTGGGGTTTCCATGACATGAACAACCCCAAAACACAGTCTCTGCCTGTCACCCACCTTCTTCTTCAGCAGCAGCCTGTGCCACAGCCGCTATGCCACGGCTGAGAGCAAACAGCCACAGCACGACTGCATTCGCAGCGTGTTTGCTTTTCTCCCCCCAGGCAATCGACGTGTAATTGCAGAATATTTGGAGGAAGGGCAGAAATGAGGGTCAGGACCCCGCAGCCCACGTCAACCAGCTGGCCCTGCTGGTTTTACGTGACATGAATCAGCAGCAAGCCTGGCCTCAGCCTGGCCGTGAGTCGTGTGGAATAAGGAGCAGAAAGTACTGGAGCAATCTCCAGTGTTTTAGGGAGACATCCAGTGTTCCCAGGGCAGTGGGATGTCTGCTGCTGTGCAAGGCAGGCACAAGCCTGCCCGGCCCCTCTATCTGTCAGCAACCACTGGCTACAGGCTTTTGTCATTCAGCTGATGATGTCTCTGTGTCTGCACCGTTATTGGGCTCTTAATATTTAGCAGCTTGTCAGGCAGCTTTAATTAGTTTCTCTCTAGGCAGGCTGTGGGTTGGGGGGTGCTGCAAAAGGCATTTGCAGAGGTTCAAATGCGAGGCAGTTCAGGCTTAAATGCGTAGGATCATGGGATTAAAAGAAGTGTTAAAAATGTGCCCTTTGTGATATGCCTTCAGCTCCGGGGCCAGCATGCACAGCGCTTATGAATATCCGCAGCTGATTTAGCCAAGCAGCTAAATCGGCCACTGCAGCCCCCACAGCTGAGCAGGGGATGCCCCTCAGCCCCTGTGTCCCCACACTGGTGGGAGCCCCCAAATCCACACACACAGGCATCCCTCCCCAAACCACCCTCCGGCCCCAGGTGCAGATCAAACCCCCCAGCTCTCCCCCACAGAGGACACTCAGACCCCAGACCAGCACCTCAGCATTGCTCTGCCCCTTTCCTTGCTCCCCTCTGCCCACCAACCTCACTCCATGGGACCTCCACTCCCCAGTCCACCAGCCCAGTACCTCTTTCAGTGGCACCAGGAACAGCCAGGACAACACCTTAAGGCCCATTTGCCTTAATTTTGTCTGTTTCCAGTCAACCAAAAACTTTGCACTCTCCCCGACCCCTACCCCGACATGTCCTATATATCCTACATGTCCTATCTATTCCAGACCACCAGCATTGGGGATAGTGGCCATGTGCTTGTGTGCAATCCAGGAATAATCCTGCCATGACCCAGGGTGGACCTGTGAGCCAGAAATAATAATTTCAAATATTTTAAACAGCCAGAGGAGACTGGCTGAGATAAAATGTCACGGGAATTCCCTGCCAGCACAAACAATATGAATTACAGAATCAGTAACACAAAGTATCATTAGCTGTTCTGGCTCTGCAAAAATAGGCTGTGTCTCAGCAGTCCGAAGGCAGCACAGGGTGGTTTGAGAAGGACAAGACTGGTGGCACAGGGATATGACTGAAAAGAAGCCAATTAGTGGTTTTGTTCGTGGCTTTTGTGGTGTTTCATGACCTCCCTGGTGGTGCATATTCTTCAGAGGTCGAGCTGACCTGGATCGCTGGGATTCAGATGTTAATTTTACTTTCGATGTGATAGAAGAAAAAGTGGCCAGCTTGGCATTTGGGACATACACGTTGCTCCTCAGCAGGTCAGAAAGGCAGCTTGGCTCTCAAGGCAGCACGTGGCCTGGCTTGGCTGTTACTAAAATGAAGGCAAGCCTATAGTGGCCAGAGCAACTAATTACATCAGATTTTGAACACTTAAGGAAAAAAATTCCCAGTATGGAGCAGCTCTGGCTTTCCTCAAGTTTCTCAGTCCACATTCAGTCCTGCACTGTGAGATTCCCATTTTGCTAGACAATGTATTGTACAGATCATTTGTACCAGCTGGCTCCTCAGTGCAGCAGAGGTGAAAGCTGCACAGATATTTAACAGTAATAACCCTCACATTCAAGCACTTCGCAGATATTTACTGCAGGCAGCAATATCTTGGTTCTACAGATAGAGAGTTTAAGAGAGAGGTGGGGATAACCTGAATTGCCCAAGGTCCCAGAAGAGAAGCATGGTATGATATCAGAGCTGCAAGTCTAGTATTCTTACCTTACAGACCCAGGCAAAGCCTGTTAGACAAAAACTTTCTGTATTTAGAGAAGTCTCTCTTTGGGGAAAACAGCAATCCAACTCCCATTCTGTGTCCATTTGGCAAATTACTATTCACACCCTGTGTGCTGCTTTTGAAATCTATCCTGAGCCCTCACGGTTCCAAATGCTCCTTGTCAGCTCCAGGTGACTACCAAACGTCTTCTTTGCACTCAGAAGTATTTCTAAAACTAGATAGAAATGAGTAGCTTATTTTTTAAATGCTGTAATATTCAACGAGAGAAAAACCATTTGCTTAGAGCGACTTCTTGTGCAGCTAATCAGCTTGGCAATGCATCGTTTTGATAGAAAGCTCTCCCCTCTTCGCATGGTAAACACAGCATGCATTATTCCTTTCTGCATGATGACGTAAAACAAGGGAAACGTGCTGCAGGCAGGGTGGTTTCCTGTGCTTCTGGTTTGATTCAGGCAGTTTCCAGATGACAAGGTCTCAGATCCAGAAAGGGATGCAAAAAAAAGGATGTAACCTGGTGTGGGTTACAAGCAGCCCTGCCACTGCCTGCCTTCATGACCTTGGTCTTATTACTTAGCCCAAAGTTCATTAATTTTAGGCTTCAGGAAGGGCTGTGGGGTTTACAGATTACTGAGCTTTCCCAAGGCTCTACATGTGACTCCACATAACTCCATTCCACGGGAAATGGTCAACGACATCAAAATTCTGTGCGGGCCTACCAAGCTCCTTGGATCCCTAATATGGAGGCAAGCAGAGGGGATCCAAGCAGGCAGGATCTGCCAGGAAACACCCCCAGTCGTGATGTGGAAAGAGCCAGCCAACAGGAGTTTGTGGGTGAACATGCTGGCACCGCTTAATCGGATGTTAATTCCAAGGAGGGAAGGAGCTGGCTGGAGTCTGAAAAGGATGCTGGCAGCAAGGAAAGGCAGGGATCCACTCCCCAATCTGCTCCGCAGAGAGCCAGGATGTGATTTGGGGTGTAAAGCTGTATTAATGTCCAAAGTGCTGCTTGGCTCACACAGGAATCCTTTGTGTCCTTAATGAAGGGAAAAAACAGGGCTTTATTCCGAAGCTTTGTGTATAATCAGATGCCATGTTGTAAGGCTCTGGAAAACACACCAGAAATAATAATTGGGAGGAAATAAAAGGTTTAGTTCAAAACAGTGTGTGATTTAAATAAGAAGTGAAAAAGAAAGCGTGCAGGATTTGAGCATCGTAAGAATGAACTTTTAATTCATTTGCATTGAGATTACGGGGGGAGGGGCAGCGTTTAAACTGGTATAAAAAACTAGTTTAGATGTAAATGAGAGATAATGGTCTTTGGTAAGAAAATAAGCAGGGAGATGAACTTTGGCCATCAGGAGCCCACCACAAGTCCTGGCGCTGGCGCTGGAAGCCCCAGATGCAGTAATTAGCAATGAGTTTGCAGATCTCAGCACCAGCAGAACAAAAGGGCATGGCTGAGGAGCTGGGCAGCCAGCTGGGAGAAGGGGAGGTGAGCTGGCATGCCACAAGGGTTCATTACCCAGCAGTTCGCAGAGGGGAAAAGAAAAGATCCGAGGCTGCAGCCTGGGGCAGGCATAAAAGCAATCTAGGGTTTGTGGGGTTTAATAGTTCCCAGAGCCCTGGCATTTTCAGCTGAAAAATTCCCTCAGCAACTGAGCCAAAGGGGTCGAGATTTTTAAATAGGTCCTGCCATGCCCTTGGAGACAAGTGCTGCTATTCTTTAACCCTTGAAGGCTCAGTTGATTGGTTTGGAGCAGGGAGGCATGCTGCTGGAGAGATGCAATCTGGTTTGTAATCATCCCATACGCCTGTGTTCACCTCCTCAAGAAGGCAAGGGGAGTGGGAAACAGATCACAAGCCCTGTCTGCTGCAGCCACACTGCTGCTCTCGCCCCTTGCCCTCGGCCCAGGATGGTGTCTGCTGCACAGGCAAAGTTAAAGCTGTGTCCATACAGCCCACATCCTGCACGGGTGTGATTAGCCAAAGTTTGGCCAGAGATCTAAGGTTTGTAACTGGTATTATTTGTATTTATTGGAGAAGTCCTGGTCCTAGTTTGCTCTGGGAAAAGCCCAGCTCTCCCTCCAGGGTCTCTCAGCTCATGGAGGGATTGATTGATCTGTGTATTACTATCATGTTATTATTATTTAATTGCTTGCAAGGAATGGCCACCCTGGAACGCAGCGTTTGTTTCTGCTGAGGCTATCATGGACCAAATCCTCCAACCCAGGACAGCAGCTTCTGGCGTAGCAACCCCCCTGCTCGTGAAAGAATGTGCCTGCACTGCCTTCCCTGTGTGTGCTGCAGAGCCATTCGCTACAGGCACATCTGATGAATACCTCCTGTTGCCACCTCTCAGTGGCCTGCCTAATCCCAGGCAGATTTGTTATAGATTTACATGTGGAGTGACCTGGTTTCTGGGTCCTGTCAGGAAAAAAATAACTCTGCTGTCATCCGAGTGATGCATGAGGCAGGCAGCCCCCGGGTCAGGCCCAGGCTTTACGTTCCCAGGACTGGTGGAAGAATGTGAATTAGCCTCCTGCTCCTGTGCCACTGCACTTAACGCCCCGTATGGCACCTAAATACTGCTGGGGGTTCTGCCAGCCGAGGGTTCTGACCTCTCACAACATCTTTGAGCAAGTCCTCATCCCTTGCTCTGGGCTTTCATTCACACTTTGCAGGTGCTGTGCTTTTTTATTAGTTTCTTACCAATGTGTGTCAGGCAAAGTCCTGAAGTCCACCACAGGGATCATTAATTTTTCTCTCTTCCTCTCTCCCTCCCTCTCTCTCTCTCTTCTCCAAGCTAATCCCATTTCTCCCAAATCCTGCCTGGCAGCTCCCCTGCCTGTGTGCTGCCTGCTGTGCTCTCACCCACTGCCACACTACTCCAAGGCCAGTGCTTCTGCCCCACAGAGCATCCGTGTGTGCACATGTAAGCACACACATGCACGTGTGCAAGAAAAGCAGGTATGGAAGGGAAATAACCTGGGCTCTCCGTGGTCTTCTGTGGCTGCTCAGAGCTGCAGGCAGCTCTAGCTTTGCAACGTGGGTGCCAGCACCCCATCTCTTGCTGATGGTCGCTAGGAAGCATTTGTGTGTTACCGTGAGAGGCATGGAGTGTCCTGGCATGAGTGTCTTGAAGGGATGGAGGAGCAAAGGAGTTTTTCCTTCCTCCTGTACACCTGGGCTAGGAGATCACTCACAACCCTTTGACAGCAGAGCTGGGCACTGTTCTTCCAGATATCCAGTCCCTGCCCCAGCACCCACGTCCCAGCATGTGTCTGAGCACGTTGCTTGGTCTCCAAGGCTGGAAGTGTGCCATATGGTACCCCTGGCCTTTGGGGAGAGAGATGTCTCTGGTTTGGTCTGAGTCTTTCTAGCAAGCTGCTTGATATCTGAATACACAGAAGTGGCTGGAGGATTGATATTTGAAATGCAGAAGTGAATGGAGGGAAAAAACATTATTCCCTCCTCGAAAGAGCAATGTACTAGCATGGGCAGCAACCATCTGTCCACTGCTCTGGCTGGCCTGCTCCAGGCAGCATGCAGCTGGCATTGCTGGGGGTCACAGCTCTGCTGTGCCATGCTGGGCTGGGTGTTTCTCTTAACTTCCTTTTAATTGAAGAAACAGGAGACATTCCCAGCCAGATTCACCACTGGCATCGCCCTAGCCACAGGGCTAGAGCAACGCCAGGAGCAGATTCAGCTCCTTGATTGCCTTCCAAAATGTGAACTGGCACTGGGAAAAGCCGCTAAGGTCAGAATCCTCCTGGTGTGGAGCAGTGCAAACTACTGTAGCAGAGCTGCCCACAGCAGAGGGAAGTAAAAGGTCATGGATGTGGAGTAGAGGGAAGTGCAGGCAGGAAAGGGTCGTGCATCCTACAGAGCTGCTTGTAATAACTGCTCTTAAAATATTGCACCACATGTATTGGGATTGCAAGTGTTTCCCATACCTGTCCTGTAAAGCTCTGCTAATTCGCCAGCATTATAATTGGCTTTTTCTCCCCTGCTTTGCCTTTTTCCCAGTAAGAGAAGTCTGGATCAGCAGCCCAAATTTACACGACACTTCACACCACTCCCTGTGTGCATTTGGGAAAAGCAGGCAAGCTTTGGTCTGGGAGCCAGAGCATGCTTGGGAGCCACCCCTAATTCCCAGGGACCCAGAGGTAAGCACCCACCACACAAGCTCCGGGGAATTTTGCAACAAGATGGGACATGATGTGTTTGTTGGCCTCTGTCCCTCTCCCTAGCCCTCTCTCTCACTGGGGTTTTTTTTTAGACAATTGAGAAGAGAGTGCTTTGTCACCCAACAGGCCTGAGGAGCCCCATCCTTCACACCTGGGAAATCTCAGGGCCATTGGTACTCTTGGCCAAGTTTCCCCTTTTGCTCCAGCACAGCTTCTGTCCCTCACTGCTAAGGGTAAAGCGAATCACACAGGTTTCTCCAGCTCTGGGGCAGGGGCAGCCCCTGCCTTCCCTGCCTTCTTCGTCCATCCCTGATTTTTATTTCCAAGCTGTCTCCTGATTGCTAGTTTAAAAATTCCCCACAACCATTACTGATGCGTCTCAGATATAGTCACTCCAGGGAGGCTGCGTCCCCTCGCCACGTGCTCCCTGTGCTCCTGGAAAGGCCGGGCTGATTGCATTCATGCATCACTGTGCAAACCTACGTACAGTCACTTCCCTCCCAGGAGGATTTCTCTGTCTGCTGGAGGATCCCTGAAGAGAAGGCAGCAGGGGAGGGATGTGCAGGGGAACGGCAGTGTCACCCGTGGCTGCTGGGGGCATGTGCAAGGCTGATGGAGGAGGGGAAAAGGACAGGTAGAGGGAGGAGGGGGAAAAGCAAGTAAAGAGGAAACAATTCAGGTTTCCTTTCTCCATGTCTCAGGTGGGCTATATTACCTCTCTGCATCCCAGGTGAGTGCACACCTGGCCTCGTTCTGCTATTATATACATATACATACATTAAAAAAAGACGGATCTCTTGCATGCCCCTACCCTGCCTGGGGATGAGAGCATATGCACTAACACAGTCTCCAGAGAGGCTGGGGCAGAAAGGGAGCCTGTGGCCATCCTCAGTGGGGGCACAGTAAGGCAGCAAGACTCCAGACAACCTCCCAAACCTGGGGCTTCACAGCAAGCCCTGCTCGTGCCCCATTGAGGGTGTTGGATCCAAGGGCAGCATGAGCACAGTTTGGAGGCTCTTCAGCAACCCTGACATAGCTCCAAGGCAACCCCTTGCCATAGCTGCACACCTGTCCCCACTCCCAGCACAGGCACACGTTCTGGCTGTTCCCATCCCACTTCTCAATTTTTATCCAATATCAACAGCTGCTACGCCGCACAGGAGTGAGCCAGAGGAACTGCTGGCTTTAAACTGGCTCCTGGAGAGATCTCCCAACTAGTAAATTTTACAGTTAATCGTATCCCAGTAGAGAGGACACTCACAAATCAGCAGCGCCTGGCACTCCAGAGCAGCACTCCCTCCTATGGGTACAAGTAATCCTTCAGAAGAGCATCCAGGGGAGAGGGGGGTGTTTTTCTCTGTGTTCTCAGTTTGCTAACCGCAGGCCTGTGATGGCTCTTCCAGCGTCAGTGTTATCACCGTTCCTCTTCCAGAAGCAATTAGCCTGCTTCCCCCGCTGTTTGCACAGGCCTCACAGGCAGCAATGGGGGAGACGGGAAGATGGGAAGTTAAACCTGATTGCAGAGCCACAAAATCAACAGGACGACAGCAGGGGCTGGGTATTGCCTGAAATGGGATGTACAGCTCATTTTCTTTCGTTCAGCAATGGATTCGTTCCCAGTTCAGGGAGAGCTTCTGGCTGTAGGTCAAATGGCACATTGTCTTCTCACCATTGGGCTTTTGCTCTGCCAAAACCAGCTTTTAATAAGAGCAATAACACATCTCTTGGGTCTGAAAAGCAACAGTCCTGTGACACTGTTCCCCTCCAGGATGCAGGTGATGGTAGCCCATGCACCTGTGGAATATGGGGCAGTGGTGACCATCCTCTGCCAGTGGGCTGTTGGGTTCCGTGGCATGGGGCTGTGCTGTCAGACTGCAGCACAGGCTGCCCATAGGCATCTGCACCTCCTCAGTCAAAATATCCCCTCAGTCCCTCTATTTTTCTTCTGGGTTGTGGGTGTGTTTGGGCTATGCAGTGCTGAACCAGCAGGAGAGGGCCAGCACAGTGCTGAGGTGACTCT
This sequence comes from Acanthisitta chloris, assembly GCF_000695815.1. Taxonomy (NCBI): domain Eukaryota; kingdom Metazoa; phylum Chordata; class Aves; order Passeriformes; family Acanthisittidae; genus Acanthisitta; species Acanthisitta chloris. Next base: position 208,300 of record NW_008675305.1, read on the forward strand.
TTGTACTTTGGTTTTCCATTGCAGCCTGACACCTGCCTCCCATCATCCGAAGGGGTACTGAGTCCATGTGCTGGATCGAGGTGGGCACAGCCCTCAGCACCTCCCCTAGATGCAAAACCTGCAGCAGGCACCTGCAGCAGAATTGAGTGCATCAGGCTCAGTCCTTGCTGTAATCCAAGCTTGGCTCCCCACTGAGACCTCAGGCTCTGCTTGTCCTTGCTTGAACCCTCTTAGGGATCAAGCCCTTATGCCAGGATGCTGCTGCCTCCCCCTCTAAAGGGGCTTCATAATTTCTTCCAATCTTCAGCAAAGGCTGAGGAGCAGGTAATCCTGGAGAAGCAGCAGGCCATTGTGGAGAGGGCAACTCTTTTCTGCTGGCCTCTTGCTCCCTCTGTCCAGGCAGGCAGAGGAAGATGTGCATGTGCTCGTGCCTCAGCCCATGCTGGCCTGTTCTCTGTGGGAAATGTCCCTTGGCAGGGGGAGGCAAGTCTCCTCCTGTTCTGCAAGGTTAGAACTGCTGGGACATTCCCATCTCCTCCTGCCAAAAGCACTGCTGCTGAAATCTCACTGCTGCAAATAAAACCATCTCCTGGCTAATTACTGGGGAACAGTTCACTTTCTATTTTTAGACAGCTTGCAAGCTTGCACTGAAGATTACCCTGCTCCTGTTTCTCTCCCTGTCTCCCTGCTGTACATATTTCTCTTCCTTTCTCTCCCGCGCTGTGAATCGTGCTGAACTAAGCTTGGCTTCCTGTGGGGTGAGGGAGCAGAGGACAGCCTCGTGCTTGCGTGCCAAAAACAGTAATTCTAAAGCCATCGACACCAATTGCTTTAGCGTTAGGTGGAGACGGAGCAGCGTTTTGCAGAGCCAGGAGCTTGCCATGCCCAGCCTCTGCCTGCTGAGTGCTCCCTCCACCTGGCCACAGCCAGGGACCTGCTTCCATCTGCTCCACATGCTGTTCAACTCATCCTGTCCAAGTTCTACACTCTTGCAAGACAAGGGGGACTGATAAATAAAGAAAGGAAAAGAGTCCCTGTCAGAGTCCTGGCCTGAGGAGCGATCAGTGCGTAACATGGAAGCAGAGGGCGGCGGGACAGGGGAGAGGATCATGCAGGGATGGCCACACAACTGGTAAATCCTGCACTGAGCTGTGTGGCAGCTTCAGGAAGGCATGGTCACAGCACCTCTGCTTGGCACAGGGCCACACACTGCGCCCACACCCACAGCAAAGAGTGGAGGCTGTTCCATCTGCCTGCCGAGCAGGACCGGCGGGCATCACAGCAGTGCCGGAGCCGCCTTGGGACGACAGTCCTCCCTGCCAGGGGACCTGAGATCGCACAGCCTCGACAGAGCAGGGCTCACACGTTCAAAGCAGCTCTGGAGCCCAAGGGCATCCCCCCCACGTGCACGGATGCAGGAGGCAGAGCCCCAGCCAGAAGGAGTGAATCCAAGCCTGCTTGGTGGGGTTAACCTTGGTCCCCAAAGCCGGTTAGGCAAATTAGCACAGCGTTTTTCCCGAGCTAATTAACTTCCCTCACAGCAGGACTAATGAGCTCCAGCACAGCACTTGGCTGTGGCAGCCCAGGCAAGGGGATGGTCTCCCGGGCTCGCCGCCGCCTGCGGCCCTCCGGGAAACTCCTGTTCCCCAGTGCCCACTCCATGGCACCACTGGCCTGGGGGTGGGAGCTTCAGTCTCCCCCACTGGCCCTGGACGACACCTGCGGTTTGGGAAGTGTGTGGGAGTCCTCCTCTTGCACCAGGAAGGTCCAGGATTCTCCACAGAGCAAGGCAATACCGAGCACAAGCCTTGACAATTCTGGGCAGCTCCAGAAGAACATGGGTGGGATTTCCTCTAGCAGGGGATGTCAGTGCTTGGGAGTTGCCTTTTTGCATGTCTTTTCTGATTTTTGGTGAATATGGGCACAGTCCAGCCCTATGTCCACTGAAGTTGGTGGCCAGTTTTCCATTCACTTCAGCGGCCAGTGAAGCAAAATGTCTTCAGTATTCTCCTCTTTTCCCCCCACCCCAGCAAGCCACATTTATTTTCCCCTCCACTCGGCTCTTCCGGGGATCGATGGGTCATCAAAATGATGAGTTAGTGCCTGTAGTGACAGTGGCACTTTCCATTACTGCTGATATACCTGGGGGACACATGTCTCCCAAAGACTCATCAAGACTGGGAAATTCAAGAAAGCGGCTAAAACTGCCATTTGCAATGAAGCCACTCCAAAGCCCAAGTCCTGTAGCCCAGGCAGGACCTTTTCAGACCTGCAAAGACCCCCTTGGACCCCTGGAGAGCTCCAGTGACACCAGCACAGGCACTGAGAACATGGAGCAGACTTGCATCTAGCCTACTGCTGCTTGGGGGGGCTTCCCTCTCCCTTTTCTCCGACCGATTTTCTCACAGAGAGCTGTTTGGATAAACACTTCTAGCTGGGGAATGAATTCTTTTCTTGTGTATTTCTCATAACTAGCAGACACCGTGAGTTGTGTTTTTTTTTTGAGGTTGCATTATTATGACATTTTAATTGGCTCAGGACTACACAAGTCTCAAAGCCAATTTGGCCCCGATGTTTTCAGGCAGAACCGTTTTCTGTCTCCATTTTGATAGATATTTTACATTGGCCAAAATGGCCTCGCATTAAATAAAACAAAACCTCCTCTTATTTTACAGCTCATAGGTGATCCATTCCCTTCCCTTCCTGCTTTAATTTCAGCTTGAGACACGAGCCGTACCTGTCCCCCCTGTGCCGAGCTGCCTGCCCAGGGATGGCTGCAGGGCGAGCAGCAGCTGCGCTGCCTGTTCCCACTCGCCTTTGTTCAGCACCGTACGGGAGCCAGGGCTGAGCCAGCGCACGGAGTAATTGCAGGATTTCAGGCAAAGACGAGGCTGCAAGTCGTGAACTGCTAATGAGTGGGTGTAGCTGGAAGGGCTGGAGGAGGCTGGGGAGGGACGGCTGGGG
>NW_008675305.1:211274-212890 GCF_000695815.1 Acanthisitta chloris
CGCCGTGTGCCGTGGCAAGGGCACTGGCAGCTCTGCTCCAGCGAAGCCCGAGGACGTGTCAGAGCTGTGTCAGAGCTGTGCCACACGCGGCGGCACCGGCGGAGAGACAAACGCCCGGCGGCAGCAGAGCCCGTGAGGAGCATCCCCATGCGCGGCAGTGCTAATCTTTAATTTGTCACACCTGCACGGCTCCCCCAGCCTCCTGCCTCCCTGCCTTTTTTTTTTCTTTTTTTTTTTTCTTTCCGAGGCGCTGGCTTTGATGCTGCCTGACAGTGCGATGCTCCTGCTGCCGCTCCGGCACCCTCCGTCTGCCCCCGGGCTGCCCTCCCTCCCTTGCCATGCCCCCAGCCAAGGGACTACCACTCTCCGCCCCTGCTGGCTCCGGGAGCCACCCTGCCGACCTGTCCCTCCCACACTCCTCAATTCTTTGGGCTACAGCAAAGCCGGAGGATATTGCTTGAACGCTGGGTACAGCCTTTACCCACCTCCCCATCCTGCCCTCTGCAGCGTCAGTGTCAACACCCCCAGCCACGAGCACACTACTTGGCTTGTTAAGGTCACTGCCCGAAGGCTTTTAATTAGTGATGGCCAAAGTCCACGGCTCAAACCACCTCAACGGCCCATGTGTGGCTCTAATCCAGTGACACAGCAGGCGCCAGCTCAGGGACGCACATCGTTTATCTGCTTCCCTGCTCGGCACCTTGCTCACTTGCAGCAGCGAGGTCCTGGTGGCTTGCCAAACACCAGAGGCAAAAGGGGCAGAGCTGCCAACTACTACCATGCTGCTACCAAGACAGCCTGTCTGCCCCAGCCTTCCTCGGACTGAAAATATGTATGGTCAAAAAAATCCCTCCAGTTTGTGTAATGCCTCAAAATCTTTTGGGGTTTGGCCCATTCTGAGCTAAGCTGCTGAGAGGTTCCTGGAAAGGTACAGAGTTGGGTGTCAGGCAGCTGCACTGAGTGTCAGCCCTGCAGTTGGAAGGCTGGGTAAGCCCTGCCCTGGGCTTGGGTGTGACATACACATTAATGTCTGTAAAGTATCACCCTAGGATCTTGTGTCAACAATTTTCCTAGCTTTTCTTTTTTTTTTTTTTAACTAACCTGCCAGGTGTTGCTGCAGTTCATGACCCAAGATCTAATTTTTTTTCATTCTGACTTTATGCTTTCAATATGATTTACAAAAATTGCTCATAATAAGGCTCATTCAGCAGCTGGATAATGGTTGTCAGGAGTTAAGAGACACTGTGGCATGTTTAGCACAGAAGCAGATTGAGTTTCTGGCTCCCAAAGCTCTGTGGTTTTTAGGCAGTTTTTCTTAAGGGTAAGATGTGCAAAAGGGCATTTCTTGCAAGGGGTATGAGGGTTGCAAGAGTAGGAAGAAGTGATACTCTTGTGGCTAGTGGCTCTTGAGTTTGCCCTTCTTTCTACCAGGCTTGCTCCATATAAGCCAAGGGTAAGTTTGTGGGCTAATTGACTTTATTTATTGTCTGGTTTAAGGCTTTACATCGTACAGGGGTTTATTTGCTGTTTCTGCTGCTTTGCTTATTTGTTTGGGGCAGGCTCTTTGTTTTTGCCTTCCTCTCAAGGGCCCCTGTAATTGTCACCTCAGGCATCAA
>NW_008675305.1:212910-213728 GCF_000695815.1 Acanthisitta chloris
GGGAATTGCACAACCTTGGGAAGGGGGAGGCTGGGCAGGAGGCAGCCCCAGCAGGGATCCTTTGTGCGAGGACACCACGGGGTGATGCTGTGGGGAGGCAGCCAGAGGCACCCTAGGGATGAGCTCTGGGGTTTCACAACCAGAGCTGTTGGAAGGTTTCCTGTCATAAAGGTCTCCCTGCTGAAGCTGAGCTGCATAAACTGTTGGATAATCTGTGTAGAGGCTTTTCCTCCCTGGCAGGAGAGCTGCTGGATGCCAGCCACATGAGTGTTTCATACTTGCAAACCTCTACTTTGCTTCCCAAATTCAACTGCTCATAATTCTGCCAATTTTGCAAACAAAAAATTAGGGAGTTTTTTGCATTGTCTGTTACTAGCAACATCCTCGTGTTCGGTTTGGGGTTTTTTAATTACCAAAAAGTGCAAAAAAAGTGTGATTTCTCCTGAAACAAGCAGAAAACATCCCTTTGGGGTTTGTTTTTTGTTGTTGTTGGTTTTGATCAAGTTTTTTTTTCTTGTTCCCCCTGAAATGGCTAATTTTCTTCTCCAGGTGACAGAGGCTGGATGGAGTTACCTTCCCTGAAGGTTGTCTGAGGCTCAGGGCACCCAACTCAATTACACTACTACAGAAATATCACTGGAGACCTTCTCAAAGTATCACTTGGCAGAAAAGTAAGAGATGCTCTCACATCAGCTGTCTTTCCTTTCATCTTCCACCGCAGCATTTCTTCAGAGAATCAGGGTAATTAACATAGCACTGTCTTGTCCTGCCTAACACTTTGCACTGTGCTCAGAGCCTTCTGTCTGATGGTTAGTGTG
>NW_008675305.1:213763-231557 GCF_000695815.1 Acanthisitta chloris
TGCTGTGCAAAAGACTTGAAACTGCATCCAGGCTCCTGACCACTGCCCCACAGAGAGACACAGCCCCACATGTGTAGGGATGCAAGGATGCTCAAGGCCCATCTGTCTTGGAAGTCAAGTCCTGGGAGTCAAGCGATGGGATTAAGAAGTCAGACAGACTGCTGTCCACCGGGTAAGATTAGTCCCTGCTAAAGCGTTTCTTAATCCTAGGCGCAATTGAGATAATCTAAGTACAGATTAACCAGGTCCAGCTGGAGTTAAGCTCCCTGCTTCCCGTTTATTCTTGGCAGGAAGAGACCACTACTTCCCCGGTGTCTCATCAGACATTCACACACCAGCACCCGCTCAGGAGTATGAGATGCATAAACTCAGGGTAGCACATTGGCCTTGCAACAGAGACCCCAAACCTTACTGTTTCATCACAAGTTTTGTGATATGGAGTGGCATTTTGTTCCTCAGGCCCCGTGTCTCAGATTTCTCTGACTGCATAATAAACCATCTTTTCACTTCCGGGGGGGGAAAAAAACCACCACTACCACCATCAAAAATTTTTGGCCTTTAAAATGCAAAGAAAATAATGCCAATGAAAAACTGTCTCGAAGAAAGCCATTCCCTAGAGCTTCTCTGTGGAGTAAATCTAGCTCAGGAATGATCTCCATCAGCTTTCCACACAGCAGTATTTGAAAAGATATGGAGTTTGGGGAGACAAAATACTGCTTTATTTCATGAGTCTCCTTTTTACTTTTCCAAGCTGAAGACTTGCATGTGGCTGGGGCTGGACACGAGTTGAAGGACGTTTCACTCTCAGGATCTCCCTGCTGCAGCATCTGGATTTCTTTAAGTGACGCTATCAGCAAAGACCCATTGGGTTTTTAAAGCTTTGAGAATGTTCCTCTTATTCTTAGATATTACATAAACTTGTTTTTCAAAATAAAATAAACTCTCTGCCAAATTTTCATAGTCTGTCTGTAAGTAAGAAAGGAAAGGAAGAGCATAGGGAATGTTAAAAGTTTAAACTGGTATTCCCAGACCCTTAAAGCATCTCTGCTTCTTTTTTTTTTTTTTACCAGAAGAAACATCTAATTTTCAGTCTCTCAGACATTTCTGGATCATTTTAAGGTAGCAAGAGCAGCATGGCAATGACTCACATTACTGCATTTTGACGCATCCAATATAAGACACTTTGCCTTTTGGCCGAAATGTAACTTTCTGACAGGCACACATACGCACATGTCTGTGCCTCTGCACAGACATCACACACTGTGAGAAAATGTTGGATATGGGATTCTTTTGGAGGTGGCAGCTTCAATGTGCTCTGAAAGGGACCAGAGAGAGCTGCTGGCACCCATGGCAGGGGAGGCACTGGGTGCTAGGAGCAGTGCTGGGATGCATCAGGTCTGAAAGAGGACTCCCCGGGGAGACATGAAGCAGCACAAGCCCCTCTTCATCAGAGACTCTTCCTGGGGAGGTCAGTGGTAGGCAAGAGTGAGTACCAACCACCCCCAGAGGGATGCTCATGTACCTCATGTCTAACGTGGCTGGAGCCTCTTCCTCCCCCAGTGCTGTGGTTCCCTTCTGCTGGCAGCCTTCCAGGCTTGTTTTATTGCTTCTGTCTTAATTTCTCATGGTAGCAAGCTGGTGGAGTGAGTGGGCACCTCACTGTTTAATAAAGAGCCATGTCGCTGCGCTGCATCCCAGAAACTTCTGCGTAGGTTTTAAAAATAGGGACAGGTTAAAGGGATTGATTTATTTTTCTCTACAAAGGCCACCACACCACTAGACTGCAAGATGATTGATCAAATGACCTTTTTCCCATTTACTGCCCTTCCCAGAAACGTGTTGCATCCCATGTGCTGCAGACACCTCTGATAGGATCAAACAGCCACGTGACAGAGGCAGTTCAAATGCTACACACCTCAAATTTGTGATGCCTTTAACCAGCCCTCTTAAGCGAAGGGCTGGAATTAGACACACACTGTCACCACAGTTATTTACAGCTGTGGCAGCTTCCCTTGTGCCAGCAACCCTCCTCAGCACCCCAAACGTAGAGCTGCAGGTCCCACAGCAGCTACAGGCAGGAGAAAGGATTACTGTCACCCCATCCTCCTCCAGCCATCCTGCTTCCTTTAGCTGCACACTTCCCTTCTCCAGTATCTGGTGGGACGAAGCAGAAGGCATCCATTCCAGGGGAAAAAAACTGGAGTTTCCCAGGCAGTGTCTTTCCGCCCTTGGGGAGCTCAGAGCTGTGGAGCGTGCTTATTAAGCAGACAGTCCTGAAGGACACTTTAAAATAAATTAAGAGGGCTGTTCCGCTCCTGCAGCTGATTACAGGCATGCCTGTTTTGTTGGTTGTTTTCTTTTTTTTTTTTTCCCAGAGAGTGGAAAAGAACGCTTGGAAAAAATTCTCTAATATTCCCTTTTTGCCAGATCAGGCCTCTGTGTAATAACAGAACTATGGTGCTCGCCACTCACTGCTCTCTTTGGGACACCCAGGCTAAGTGAAAGCGCGTAAATCTGTTGGAGGCCTGGGGCCAGCACACAGCTGTCCTGACATGCTATCCACCCCCTGCCTCCCCGCAACAGCTTTAGCATCTGACATGCAGGAGACATGCAGATCTGGAGGTAAGCCCTGGTGGGAAGGAGTCCTGCAGGTCACCAGTTAAGCATTTCAGCCCAGAGCAGATCTCTCGTAAGCCACTTTTTGGAGATAAGCTTATCTAGACTCGACAGCTGAATTTAACCCTGAACTTTTGATCTTGATTTTTAGCCTCTGCAAGCCTATAGGTTTCCTCAAAATTATACACACTAGATTTCAGCTCCCCCACTACAATGGCTCCACTGCTCCCTTAAAAGTGACCTGCACGGCTGTGCATGACAGCATCATCCAGTAATGCCCTTGGTCTCACAGCCAGCCCTGTGAGCTACACAGACCCCCAGCCAGCAAGAGCCTTCGATTAATGACAGTGGGGCTCCAGCGGGAGAGCAGCCGAGATTTTACACTTCCAGTGATAACGCATTTGAAGGTAATATTGCACAGGAGTGGATTATCACCCTGGCACTTTGCTATGTGGGTTTTTGGAAATTTGTTTTCAGTGCATAGAAGCAGCTAGAAACGCTCGTTCTCGCTGCATGAAAAATGCACTTGGTAATGGTCTTTCTATTGCTGGACAAGCTGACTGCGTTGGGGCTGTCAGCGCCGTGACAGACTAGCCAGGAAGGGGTTTGCTAATCAGTTTTCCCAGCATCAAATCAGCATCTGCTACATACGATCAAGGAAATTGAGGAATCTCAATGTTTTTGTAATATTGCTTAGTTGGCCATGAAATATGGGTGGTTCTGAGAGGAACGACTTATTTCTCCCTCACGAAGATAAAGCAAGTTTAGCTAATGATGAAGTATTGCTGCACAATGAAGCCAGCTAATAGTGGTGCCCTGATGAGAGCAGACATGCAGCAGCATCCCAGCAGAAGGGAAGGGAAGGAAAGGGAGGCGTAAACAACTCTGCAACTAAGACATTATTAATGTGGTTGAACTACAGAGGGCAGAAGGGATTTCTTTTCTCCTCTTTCACTCCACAAGCAATATTCAGAAAATGTCTGGGTTATCACATTTAGCCAAGAAATTAAATTCTTAGAAATTTAACTATATGTTTTCTAGCTTGATTTTCATTCACCAGCACACAAGACCAGTCTTCCTAGGCAAGGTGGTTGTCTGGAATCAGGCTGAGGAAACCAGTTTCCTGGCCAAGAGGTGGATAAACAGTATTTAAACAGAGCCAAAGTCCCACTTCTGGAAATTATTCAGGGCTCTATTCACCCATGTCACTCCTGACACTAGGGTCTGAGCTCTGCAGGGTCTCTGTTGCTTCTGAAAATGTATCAATAAATCAATCCCTTCTTTACGTGTCTAAACAGGTCTTCAGCTCTCTCCTGTTTAAATCCTATGACGTTTGCCACAGAACAAAAACTCATGGGGTCAGTGTGAAGGGGCATGACTTTGTGGGGTTCACAGAGACAGAAAGGCCCACAGCAGGTGAGGGCCAGGCCCTTCAGCCTCGAGGTAAGGCAGATATTCACACTCCCAATCATGCTTCCAGCCTGCCTCCACAAGGGGAGCGCCCAGTTCACACGAAGCTTTTCCTAGCCAAAGTGCTTTCTCAGTTTCTCCTTTGGCAAGACAGCTGTGGTAGCAGAGAGAGAGGAATTTCCTTCCTTCCTCCCCTCCCTTCCCAACACTAGCATTTTTCCCTAGGGTAAAAAAAGTACTCCCAGAGTCTGCCACATGCCTCCCCTCCCTCTCCACCCATCCTGGGGCTGGGGGAGTCACTGCCACGCAATGATGGGGCTGGATGTAGAGTGAGTGCTCCAGGGCTGGTGTGGCAGAGTTCAGCACTCAGGTGGCTCAGAAGAGCAGGAATAGCCTAGTCTTTGTGGCCTTTGTGAGATTTTTATACCAACTTCAGGCCATTCAGTTGCGATCCACAGAAAAGGTGCAAACCTGTTCCTGGGACCGAAGCGCATAAGCCCTTTTAATGTAAGGGCCCTGTGATATAAGCAGCAGCCAGGGATTTATGCTGTCTTTGAAGTAAATTGCATCCCGGTGCACTATAGCATGAAAGTTAAGATTTACCATTCCCGGGACACTGAAGACCCTGGTGGAAGCCAGGGAATAAAGAGCGCTGCGCTCTTCTCGCTGCCTTCTGCTGCTCGACTGGGCTCCACAGACCTTCCTCCCCTCTCCGCCCCTGCTTCCACTTGCATTGTGTCGGGGAAGCAAATTGGTCACATCTGCATCCGGCCAGAGAGGAACAAATGTGCTGGCTAGGCAGCAAGGCGCTTTCTGAGGGGGGATACCTCAAAGTAAAATGAAAGGCTGGCCATCAAAGGTAGAAAACAGAACAGTGGATGAAAGGGATTCTTTGCTTAGCTTTGGTAAGGCTACTAGGTATTAATAAAATAAAATAAAAAAATAAAAAAAGAAGTGCAAGAAATCTGGGGCATCCAGAGCAGCACGTTTTTTCCCCCTCCCCTTTTCCTTTGCTCATCCTCTGTCATCAGCGGAGGGGAGGGATCGGCATCCCCCCCATGCTGCGGCAAGCGCTGTTTATCTTCACTCCTCAGGACGCTGCCATTAGCAGGGCTTCAGCGTGTCGTGATGCTTCATCATTAGCTGGAGGTGCTTGATCTGGCTGGAGAATAAATGAGATGTTCCCCCCAAAGAAACCCTTGCGTTTCATGGCCAGCTGAGCAAATATTTTGAAATATTCCAGCCCTGCAATTTCAGCGGTCAGATAAAACAAAGGGGGATCTGATACAAAAGAGCTGAATTCTTCCGTTTGCTCTCCAGCAACCCTACCAAAGTCAGTAGTGGTGATGGGGATCTGTGGTCTGCACAGCAGGGAAGCACATGCCTAAGTCCCATGGAAAATCCCTGCGGTCTTTACAGTTAATCATGTCCAGTTAATCATGTCCAGAGGTGGACGAGTGCTCAACTGATGCGCTGAATCATGACATCCAGGCAATTACCCTAAATCAGAGCAGTATCTTCCAGTCCCAAAAGGCTCCATTATGCTTCACCAACTCCTGAAGGGAAGGCAAAAACCCCAAGCGGCAGGACAGCAGCAAAGGGAGGATGAAACAGCCAGGTGTTCCTCTGCCACCTCCCCAGCACTTTTCTAACCTCGTGAAAAGTTCTGGCAGCTCTTTAAATCCAGGCTGTGGAGATTTACAGCTCCAGACCCTCCAGGCAGCTTGCTGCGTTTACTCTGGATTTCTCCCAGCCAGCTGCCTCAAACCCCACAGACAAGGTTTCACAGGGGCTGAGACTTATGGGCTGGGCAGTGTTTGGCCTCTTTCTTCTCTCTGACTATAAATATGTGTCTTTCCCTCTTCTGAGCATCCCGGACCCCTTCTCAGGCACTCTGCTGAAACAAAGCCCCCTTGCCACCCTTTCCTCATCTGGGTCCAATGTGGCAGTGGGATGCTCTCCCATGCACATTGTCAGATATCCAAAAGTTGCTGTCTGCTGGGAATAGCCTTACCCTGGCCCCGTGCCACTGTCAGGAGCTCAGGCAGCCACTGGGGGTTTGGGTCCCAGGGTATCCCAGTTTGTGCTCGCCTGGCATCAGTGAGGAAAGGGCCCTAGAGAAGGACGCTCGTTAGCTGCAGCATCTCTCCTGCTGGCCAGGCTCCCATGGCTACACAGCCAAGTCCTGGGAAAGCTGGATTTGTCTGCCCAGGGACGGCAGTGCTTCCATTGCCTCCAGGCGTTTAACTCAGCAGGATCTCCTGCTGTGCCACTCTGTGATTAGATGCATTTCCTAGACCTCCACTTGCTAGGAAAAGTACCCCAAAATGGGAGGCTTTATGGGGAGAGGACAGGATGTTGGGGTGGATCAATGTCTGGGCAAAGGAAAAGGAGAGCCTTTCCTGTACTGGTTACACTGTCTCCAAGAGGCATTCCTATCCCAGGAACAGCTTTGGCATTCATTTAGAGGACTCCAATATAGTCACACATTAAGACATGAGCTATGTCTTAATGCACCTTTTTGGTGTGCACAGCGAAAAAGGCAAGGCAGGAGCAGGGCCTGCATATTCTTGTTTAGGAGCCAAAGACTAATGTGTCCAGCAAAGCAAAATTAACCCAAATACCATGATTATGCAGAAAAAAAATCTGCTAGAGAATGTCATTTCACCAGCGACATCCTGCAGTTTTCCGCCAGCGAGAGTTCGAGAGGTGGCATAGTAACAGAGTACATCAGGGCAGGCATTTGACTGGAAGCATTAAATACCTCAGAAAGGTGAATGGCCAAGGTCTTCCTGATAATTAAAATGTGTGCAGTCTTCATAGACCAAGGAAGGGACAGAGCTATTGTTTAAACAGGTAATTAGAGCTGTATTTTAAGCAAACTCGAGGTGGTAACGAGCTCTCTCTGACAGGGAGAGCAGCACTCCTGCTCCTGGTTCCAGCATGAATAACTATTGCCCCCTCACCTGCTGCTGGGGGATGGCCATGGTGCTCCCAGCCCCACTCTCTGGTGACTGTGCCTGGTTGGGAAAAAAGAAATCTATTTGATTTCACATTTTTCACTCCCTGTCTCCTTCCTTTTGCATTCAGGTTCAAGAGAATTGGCTGAGCCACTTTTTTTTTTTTTATTAGAGCGGCAGCAGAGAAAAAAAATGGGACCCAGTCAAGCCTCAAGGGAAGGGAGGAAATAGCATGAGCCAGCTCTCTGCTCTCTCATACAGACACACACACACACACATACACACATACATTCTCCCCATCCACAGAGGAACAGAGAAAGGGCAGACATCTGGTGGAGCTGGCGTAGAGGCAAAATCAGCCACCCCCACCCCACAACCCAACTCCAAGGGACTATAAAGTCTCCTCACCAGCCAAACCCATGTGGAGAAGTCCCAGACATGTGCCATAAACTCGTTTTGAACAGCCAAGGATGCACATTCTTCTGTTGGGGGGTTTGCAGGGAGAGACCAGAGACCCAAACCCTCCTCCGTGCTGAGAATGGGGGCCAAGGAGCTGTGCTCGCTCCATCCTGCCTCCTGCAAAGGCCTAATCCCTGCTTCACCTCCCTCTCACTGCTGGCTCCTGATCAGGTTTCCACATTAGCTGGGGGGGGAATTACCGCCTTCTAATTAACCCCCTTGTACGCAAAGCTGGAGCAAACAATCAGACCTAGGGGAAGGCAAGGAGGCGCCTTTGCACCATCAACAGTCTTCCATGAAAAATATATAAGGGCTAGACATCAGCGATGAGGAAACAGGAGCATACAAAGAACAGTGCTCAGCTGCCTGGTTTTGCAGCCCATATTATCTGCGTTGCTCTGACAGGTCCAAAAAAAAGCCTAAATCAAAACACTTCAAACTGCGAAGGGCTCTGGGAGCAGCAGGGTGAGGGCACGCTGCTCTGACGATGCACAGGGTAAAGAAACAGCCCCTGGAAAGCAAAAGTCAGGTCACATCTGGGAACAGCCCATGAATTTGTGCTGGCCACAACCATAGTCTCATGCTCTGTTTTGTCTGCAGCCTGGCTTCAGGAGGCTAAATAGTCTTCCTGAGTTTTGTATGGAAAACCCACAAAGAATTTTTGATCCGTGTTTTGGTCCAGAGTATTGCTCCAGAAGAGAAGAATGATGCCAGGGAGCATGGAAAGACCAGTCTCTCGCCCCTTTGGAAGCAGAGCTGGGAGACAAGGCACAATACAATGAAGAATTACAACAATCCACCACTCTCAGAGTCACCTCTGCAACATGCAGAAACCTTTCACCTTTCCAGTAGAAAGGGTGAGAAAAAAGATGAGCGAGAGTATCTTACTGCTAGTTTTGACTGCCCTCACAGTGCTGAATGAGCTTCAAAGATCATTTCTATGTCTTGTGAGTCTTGGCATATCAGGAGGTTTTGTTGCAGCTCCAGCTCCCAAAGTCCTGTGATGATGTGAAACTCTGCTCTCTTGGCTTCTCTAGCCCTACTTCTTGCAAGAAAGCTGTTAAAATGTTAATGATGGAGGGAAAGAAGAGGGAAAATCTCCTCTGCATGTTCTTTTAAGAGCAATTAAGGTCAGATTTCCTGTCCTCCATGACTGGAAGTGCTCAGAACTGCTCCACAGACAGGGCTGTTCAGGGTGCTGGCAGTACCCATGCTACTAGTGAGAGCCCACAGAGCTCTGGCTGCTCCCACAGCAAGGAGCAGGAGAGGATGCAAGCTTAGCCCAGATCTGGAGGAAATTTTCCTTCCTGACTTCTTGACTAAAACACCCCTTCAGGAGCTGTCTTGTAGCTGCTAGTGTGTCCATAGCCACCAGTGTCTGCAGCAGCTGTCGGGTCCCACCCTGAGGCCACAGGAGCCGGGGGTTAAGCACATGGGCAGAGGGGAGATGAGTTTCATGGGGCTGGGTTGCATCCCTGGAGCACCTCCCAGCTCTGCCCCAGCATGGCCAGGCAAACCCTGGGTTTTTCCCGGGAGAGGGGACAGCCTTGGCAGCACGAAGCCAAACAGCTCCATCCCCTGACCTCCACCATGGCCTGACTTTTAAACAGCTCAAAGCTCAGTCGCCCCAGTGACTCATACTGCGAAACTGGGGCTTTTTAATTATTTTTTTTTTAAGTGGGAGCACTGCTCCATCAGTCAATTACTTGAAGAGCCGCTCTGATTTGGCACCCAATTGTTTCCCCAGCTGCCGCTGTGTCTGATCTCCGCTGTGGGTGGCAGGAGCAGGCTGCAAGAGAAGAAGCCCACGCGCCCAAGGGAGGAGGAGGAGGCAGCAGCGAGGGCCACTCTGCCCGGCTGAACAGCAGCACTAAAAAAGGAGGCATTAAAAATATCTCAGGGTCACAGGTGATTGCTGGATAATAAAAATTCCTTCGGGAGGCAGCGATGGGAGGGACAGATCCTGGCAGCAGGGGAAGGACCTGCCAAGGCTGGCCCAGCCACAGAGGTTCGCTGCGAGCCATGGCCACAGCCACCGCCGCTCGGTAATGAATGTGATGTGACATTTATGGCTTTTTCCACTGTGGATTTTAAATCGCTTCACAAAGGTTGCTTAATAGCACTGTCCCCTTCTTCTCTTCCTATCTCTCCCCCCGTCCTATTTAATATAAAAAATAAATGACTTGCCTCCCATCATGTGAGAAGTCAGCGGCTGAGCCAGCAGCAGAGCGCAAGTCCCCGACCTATGTCTTCTGCCCTTTAGCCCCGACAAGCACTCCCTCTTTTTCCAAGAAATCCAAGAACAGGATCTGTACTGCAACAGCTGTTTTTAAGTCAGTGAGGATATTTTATTTGCTTTCATCAAGGAGCCTTGATTAAAACTGCACTGCCTCCCAGGCACTGCAAGAGGCTGCAGGTGTTGTGGTGAAGGAAGTGGGTGCAATGCTCCCCACTCTGGGATGGAGATACCCAGAAACAAGAAGAGGCTTTGTTGCAACCAAATACATGTCTCTGGGCTGTAGCTCCTCTTTCACTCTTTTAACACAAACATTTCCATATTCTGTCGCACAGACGCACATGTACGTTCACACACACATGCAAATGCCTGGCTCAGCCTGCACTGCTGCCTGCAGGGAGCATCCCCTGCCTGCACAGCCCCTCAGCTGCCCTCCTGCTCCTCTCTTTTACCCTGAGGCCTGTTCAAACTGAGACGTACACAGCAGCAGTTTTGGAGAGAGCCCACCCGTGACATGTGCAGTACAGGAAGAGATGCTCGTGGAAGGAGAGGCTGTGGCAGGAAGGCAGAGGATGGGTACAATATTCCTGCCCTTGTCTAGTTCAGTTCTTGCACTGTGCAGGTTTCTTTAGCATGTCCTTACTGACTAATGGTACATGGAGATCTTTTACTTCTTGGTGGGAAAATTAGGATTATTCAAGGTACTAGCATGTGCATATGCACTCACAAACGCACATATACACTCATGTATGCACAGGTGCTGCCACTAGCAATGTATCAGACTCTCAAATTCACTCCTGCAAGTTTGCTCCATTAGGCTGGACCTTTCTTCCTTGCTCTGTCAGGACACTGTCTGCTGAAACAGCCAGCATCCCCCAGATAGCAGACAAACCCCAGCCACACAGCTTTCCAGGAACTCCAGACCCTGGACTGGGGACACTGCTTTTGCAGCTGATGAGACCTGAGATCCAGGACTTGCTTTGACGTGCTAACAGCAGGTCCTGCTTGAAGGCACTTGTGCTCACCATCAACTGGCATCTCCTGAGGGCAGGTGGCTCCCTGCCAAAGGGGAGGAAATGCAGACCCATGCTGATGGGGCTGGGTCACTCTCCACCAGGCCAGGCAAGAGAGTCCCAGCCAGATGGAGCCAGGAGAAAGCACTACCAAGTTGTTGGCCAACTTAGGATGTGATGTTGGCTTCACAGGAAGCTACTTGGCTGCCTCTCCCTGAATCAAGATTCAGTGATGCCAGGAGACAGGCAGAGCGGGGAAACTGAAAGCAAAAAATGGCAGAGTGGATGGCAACTCGACATTAATTCATTTTTACCATATGTCTGACTATTCATTACACTCTACCATTCTGTTCTACAAGACTCCTGGGGGTCTTCCATGCCATTTTATGGCTAGCGGGGTTCCTCCTCGCTTGCAGCACTGCGTTACCACGTGTGCCCAGGCTAATGACTCGCAAGGTCCTGTGGTGGGAGCAGCCCCATCCCTTGCACGAACAGCCACTGGCATCAATGTGCTCTGGCACACACAGCCCATCCTCTGTACACCACAGGCCTTGCAGGTCACCTGGCACAGGGGTCTGTCCCCTGGGAGCACACACGGGCAGGTGACACCTGCTACAAACATGCTCTGGCACCTGCGGAGAGACCCCCGCTGAGAAGCAACCAGGGTTTTTTATGGATTTGTAAATTATTCTGTATTTCTCTGCGGTCTCCCTCCAGAGTGCGTTCCTGGCACGGGACCAAGCCCCGGCTCCAGCAGCAAGCGTGACTCATCCTGGCAGGCAGCGGCCCAGGAGGGGGAGGATTGCCCAGGCTGGGAAGCCAACGCCATAGCTTTTCTGTGTGCCATGTCTGCAGTGGCAGCAGCAGCTGTTTCTTCTTGTAGGTGGGAAGGTTGAGTTAGCTGCCCTCTTGCCTGGATCCAGCTGTGCAGCCCCCTGTGTGCTGTTGTGGCTTCTCACCCTGGCTCCCATCACACACACATGAAGTAGCCGTGAGCTGCCTACACGGCTGCCTGCACTCTGCCCTCTGTGCCTCTCGGGCTGAGCTCCTGTCCAGAGAATGAGCAGGGCCCTGTCTTCTTTAGACTGCAAGGCCCTGGACCAACTCCTCATGAATCAGCTCCCCTGAGGGACTTCAAGGGGAATCAGAGAGTATTCTGCACAGGGAGGTGCAGGAGTCTCTCTGGATGTCAATGAGAAAGGCACAACAGCAAGTAGTGTAATAATAAAATTGCTTTATTAATAACATAAAATGAGAAGAGGAACATAAAGTAATTCTCATGTTACTTCAGATGCTGGGACCCCCATTTATGGCACTGCATGGCCTCCAGATGAATAGCCACAGCACAGACCACAGATCCCATCACGGAGGGGTCGGGTCTCCCTCATGGTGCCTTTAGTCTCCCGTGGCAAACAAAATCATAGATCTTTTTCTGACAGGTAGGGAGGTTCTCTCCTTATGAATGCCTGCCAGAGTACAACACCAACAGCATGAGGCATCTCAGAATGTTCCCTTACATTGCTGTGTACATGTGTCTGCAGCCCTCACCCAGGGCCCTGTAGAGCAGACACGTCCCAATGTCACTCACATAAGGCTCCCAATAGGGACAAAACCCTTATTTTTGTTTCTGTCACGTATCTCCTTTTTCTCTTAAGTTTTTGTGCCTACTAGTGACCACAGACAGGAGCCCAATCAATGGAGTTGCTGTCATTGCTTCCCTCAAGGGGACATGCAATTAAAATCATCAGTGTCACTCTGCCTAAAACACAGGAGCAAACTTTGCCTTCACAAACAGTTTTATTTCTCCCCTTAAATCAGAGCATCAAAATCCTCTTACAGGAGGGCTTTGGTTTCCCCATGTAATAGAGATGATAAAAATTTGCTACAACATGCCATTTTTCTCTTAAGGGGTGCCAGGTGGATGTACTTGCAGAGGTCTAGCATGGACCCAGTACAGCAGTGACCTGTGAAGCACAGGTACACATACTGCCTGAAGCTCCCTGGGGATGCTCAGACTGTATCTGATGTGGATGACCGTTCATCGACAACTGTATCAAGGCAATCAAGGCTTTCTGCATCTGCTTCCTTGGCCTCCAGGGACAAAATACAGCTTCTCTCAGTCTGACACTCCTTGGACTGGGAGAAGAGTACCCAAGCAGCTATGTGGGAAGAAGTCCCAGAGGCTGCATGGGCAGATCCAACTCCCAGTTGTATGGCTGCAAGATATTCAGAGCCCAAAACACATGTTCTCGAGTGAATAACTGATGCTTTTGGTGTTTGTCCATCTCTTAGGGCCAGTCAGTAACCCACTCCTGGAAGACTTCTCATCCTGCTGCCACTCTGCAGAAATGTCTAGTCTCCAATAGCTGCAGTCCTTCATGGCCAGTTTTCCAACCAGTTGGTGTTTTGCTGCAGACTGTTTTCATTTGAGATCCCTGTTCTGTCCCAAACCAGGAACTGGGGCAGAGCTGAGGAAAGAGAAGTACTTTAAATGCAGTATTGATGTCCTGCTCTCAGGCACAGTCTTCTGTGGCACTAGGACAATCTCCAGAAAAGGGAGAAAAGGCTGCAAATAGTCCCCTTAGTTTATCTGGGAACCCAAGGAACAAGATTCCCACTTGTGCTGTATTTGGTTTTTGCAATAATGCCTCCACATAGGAACAGCTTTCTCTTCTGCGGGAAAGGAAGTGTCCCTGTTGAATGCTTTTTTTGCATTCATCTCCCACGCAGCTCCTTGTGGCTCGGTGCCTCCCGACAGCAGGCAACCCTTTGGGCAGCATGCCAGCAGCACGAACCAGCAATGCTTCCTGACAGACCTAGGAAATCACCGCTGCGGCTCGCGGGGCTGGGAAGCTGCTGCTGCCTGCAGGCAGGCAGGGCTCTCCCACCCTTCCTGCCCACGGGATGAGAGCTGCTGATATGCCCAGCAAGGTATTTACCAGCGCTCTCCCTTTTCCACATCACGAAATGTTCAGCAGCAGCCTGCAACCCTCTGACATTTATTTAATTTAATGAATGAGTTTCACCAAGAGGCACTGCGAAAATTCCACATCTAAATCAGCGTTTGCGTTCATATTGGCACATTTCTTAAGGAACCTGAAATCATTTGTGTTGCTTTATTGGCTGCCTGCTATAGCTAATTAACAACATGAATTAGCATGGAACAACCCCAGATTCAATTTTTGGAAAAGCACCTAATTTTTGTCCCTGAGATTAGAAGATACTGAATTACATTCACAGCATAATGTGCTTGATACTTATGATATATATGTGTGTGATGCACATATACCACATACAAACCTAAGCAATCAGAGATAAGAGCTTGCCGACATTAATCTGCTTCAAATCATTGTTCCAACTACTTGAGAGACAAACAAGCATTCAGTGACCTTGCAGAGCATGCATTTCCTTGGCTGTCATGACACAGAAAGCTCCTAAAATAAATGAAGGCATACATAAAATGGGTGGGTTAGAGAGGTACCCAGATGAACCCAAATAGCCACCAAGAATATAGGAAAGCATCACATCATTTCTTCCGATGGAGTAATGATAGTAAGACTAATTAACAAATATCTGAGCAGGGCTTTCACGAAAGAGATGCTCCCAAGAATGACTCCGGCTCCTGGAGGAGCCACTAGGGAGCAGACCTGAAGCCAGACAGGGGATTGGGAGGGTGACATCGTGAGTAGCCCAGACAAAGCTCATGCCAACAAGAGAGAGACCTGCAGTCTTTGCAGAGACCTTGCCAGTGGGAAGCTGAGCACCTAAGGGAGGGCCACGAGGGTGAATGCGGTGACCAGCGTGACACAGTGCTGGGACAGGCTCTGTATTAAAAGTGCCTCTGTCAGTTCCTTGGAAACGACCGAGAACTGAAAGCATCAAAGAAATAAAGCTGTTGCCAGCTGGAGGAACAATAGGCGAGCCAGAGCTATCTTTAGCTCACGGGATTAAATTCAAATTGCAAATGCAAAGGCCTGGAAGAAAAGGCCTTCCCGCACTACTGAACGCCAGCCTAAGTGCATAGCAGAGCCCAGCACTGTCGTTCATCCACAGCCCCTTTGTCATCCCCTCACCCGAAGGAAGGGCAAAAGGAGAGCCAGAGAGGAGGGGGAGCCTGTCCCTGCCTGACTGCAGCTCTCCCAAAAAACCAAATTTTTTCCTGGGAGGGTGCCCTGCCTTGCCAGCAAACTTCAGCATCAGTAGCCATCCAGCTGCTGCCACACAGACCTCAGCGCAAGCCAATTTTTCCTGCTTCTCATTCAGGGAGGGTAGAGCAGGCAGCAGCTGGATGTACGAGCAGTCAGCACAGCCTCCTGCAAAATCGTCAAGGGACTTGTCACGGCTCCAGGACAGCAGCATGGTGCCCAGTTCATAGGCAATTCTGAGTTTGATGAGAGAAGATAAAAATTGACCGGGTGTACCACTTCCCTCTGACACCTTCAGGCTGGGTGGTAGCTCGTGCCTCCCCAGTCTACAGGCAGAGGCTCTGAATCCTTGGCCCACCAATGGCTCCTAAGGGTCCCTCTCTTCACAGCAGAGGAAAGCAAGTCCTCAGCAGCAGTTTTCAACCTCTGCCCCTTCACCAGAAAATCTGTACAGATTGAAGAGTAAAAACAGTCCAGCACAGCTCTGTGGCCACCAGGACGTACAGGAGGACTGTTGGGAGCACATCCTTCCTGCTGCCCTCTGAATAGGTTGCATTAAGGGACACAATGTCTTGCCTTTAAGACACTTTAAGATGTCTTAAAGCATTGTCTTGCCTTAAGATGTTAGCTAGCATGTATTAGCTAAGGGGCTGACAGCTTACTTAGGTCTGACAGTATGCATCAGGCTGACTGACCACGGGGTACATCTGCACCATGCCCTCCAGACAGCTGAGCTCGCTCTCAGCCAGCTCCCAGTGCTGCCAGCTGCCAGCTTGGCTCATAACCTGCCACGGGGCACAGGACAAGGTCCCAGCAGAGCTCTGGGCCACGGCAGCTATGCCACTACCTGACTTCATTCATTTATAGCCATCCCCAGTGGCTGCAGAGGGCTGGGGAACAGAGGCTGGATCTGCAGGGCTGAGGGCAGCACAGCTGCCCCTGCTCGCAGGGCGACTCGCACTCAACTAATCAAGGTGCTGAGGCACTGTGGCCCCAAATAAAGAGACTTTAAATCTGGCTCCTGCTGTACCAAATTGGAAAAAAATCCAAGCTGCGAGTTAGGGATTCCAGGCACGGCAAAGAGAGAGCAGGGGAGGCTGTTGCCTGATAACTTGCTTAATGAATTGCAGGCTTCTGAGCTGGTTCGTTCGGCTAGGGAAATCCAACAAACACCTCACACCCCAGCGCTAGGAAATTGGTTTAATAGTCTCAGTGCCCATAATGAAACACCACTGGGGAGCAGAGGTCCCAGCTCTCACCTGCATTCGCAGTTTTCATGTTATAAAATATGAACTTCTTTCTGATTTCACCAAGTGTTTTGAGGTGTTGTTATAGAGTCACAACATCGACTTTTAATGACAGAGTAAATGACAGTCGCAGAAGATCAAGCGTGGAGCCGTCCAGCTATGGCTATGTGCTAAGCCTGCCAGCAGTGCAGCAATTTTTAATTCCGTGCTGCAGTCATCTGCGTTTTTATGTTTGTTATTTCGTTTTTAAGCAGCCGCTTAGTGGTATCTGGAGGGCATTTGCTACTCTAATACTCAGCCTGAATGTGTGTGAAAGGAAGGGCTTGAACAAGTGGCTGAGCTCTTTCAGGAGAATAAAAAAAAAAAAAAAAAAAAAAAAGAAAAAAAATTGCGCTGCTGTGGTGCTGGGGCTGGGGGAGAAGGCAGCAAAAGTTGCACCTCCAGCCCAGGCTGCTCGGTGAGGGAAGTGATGTGAGTGAGGAAAGGCTCTCTGCAGCCTCTCGAGCCGCAGCTGCAGCAGTGTGCGACGCAGCCTCTGTCCTTGGACCGCCAAGGCACACAGGGGGTTACAGTGAAGTTATAACTTTAGCTGTTAAAATTCATGAGGGGGCTGGGGGAGAAGGCAGCAAAAGTTGCACCTCCAGCCCAGGCTGCTCGGTGAGGGAAGTGATGTGAGTGAGGAAAGGCTCTCTGCAGCCTCTCGAGCCGCAGCTGCAGCAGTGTGCGACGCAGCCTCTGTCCTTGGACCGCCAAGGCACACAGGGGGTTACAGTGAAGTTATAACTTTAGCTGTTAAAATTCATGAGGTGTAAAATACAAATTGCACGTGGTGGATGAGCTGCCTTTAAAGTTTATATATTACTTTCCCCCACCCTGCTCCGGTTCAAACCTCTGTTGGCACAAGCTAATTGGACCTCACCAAAGGGGGAAGCGCAGCCTTGGTGGGGCGGCACAGGTTAGGCAAGGGGTCAGCCAGGCCCTGTCCAGACTGTGTTTATAGAGATTTGGCTACAGGAAGCTGGGGAAACCCATGGCCTACACGTGCATGAACAATCACAGGTCACATTCAGTCATTTATTCTCATTTCTTCCCCTTTCCAAAACTTCTCAGTTTTAAAGATATGAAGCACTGCCTTTGAAGTTTATGCTTTTTTGTTTGATTATTCCCACAGCTCAATTTATGTAATTTTTCTATAGGAAAAAAACAAACAGCAAGCCATTTTTAAATAGTTCCCACAGCAGTAAAGCTTTTGCATGGGTTTTTTTACAAGAAACTCCAATCTCATTTTTTATGTGCTCCGTACGACTTGGCACACATTCACCATCCAGAACCAAGCTTTTTGCATTTTTGCTTATACTGTTCCCTTCTCCTCAGTACTACTACTTTCACCATTCCAGGCAGAGGGGGAGTAAGTGAAAAAGGGGCAGGTACTGACAAGCATTTGGTAGTACCAACCCAGTCTGTAAGGGTTTCCTCATGTCCTAGGTGACACTATGTATTCTCACCCAACATTCAGTCCCTGAGGGGATTTTACTTACATAATTCTTTCCTCACCCAAGAAAGACTTAGGGATCAGAGATTCAGTACAGAAAAAAAAATATGTAAATATCCAGAGCACAGAGAATGAGCATCAGCTTATGCATAGCTGACTGAATTGAACACAAACAATGATTGAGAATTGGATGGGCTGGAAGAAGAAATTTAAATA
>NW_008675305.1:231571-235121 GCF_000695815.1 Acanthisitta chloris
TTCTTTGCATGAAATAAATTACTCCCAGCAATTGCAGGCAGAGATTGTTGATTAATTCCAGCAAAAGCAGAGAGACAGGGAAAATTACTGTACATCGTCTATTTCTGAGTTTCAGACAGTGCCTTTCATTTTTCTTTGTAGTCTTTGTGATTGGGCTCTTTGACTCCAGGGTGATTTGTGGGCGGTTTGCAGAGGAGTTTGCTGCTCACGTCATACGTACAGACCCAGCAATTGCAGGCAGAGATTGTTGATTAATTCCAGCAAAAGCAGAGAGACAGGGAAAATTACTGTACATCGTCTATTTCTGAGTTTCAGACAGTGCCTTTCATTTTTCTTTGTAGTCTTTGTGATTGGGCTCTTTGACTCCAGGGTGATTTGTGGGCGGTTTGCAGAGGAGTTTGCTGCTCACGTCATACGTACAGATAGAGATAGCAAAGCACCATCACACGTACGAGCAGGAAGTGCTTTTCATACACCGGGGTGGAAACACAGGCTATAACCTGGCCAGAAGATAGCAGGGTAAGCAGCACAGACGTCTGCTGAGAAGAACCTGTGCTGGGCTGCTTGCACCCCAGTCCCACTCATCCACTGGCAACCACGAGCACCGAGAGAAGCCGAAACCAGGATGCTGTTACAGCTGGTTGAGCCGCGGCTGACAGAAATGCCCCAGGGCTATTGGCAATCGGACATAAATTAAAGCAGTTGCGAAGCTGCTTTAGTTTATACTCGGGCGTCAGTCCAGCCCCAGCTGCCTCAGCAGTGGAGGAAGGTCTTAAAGCTGCCTGTCCTTCCTCGGATGCCTGGCCCCGCGCCGCACACAGGCTGCCAAGCAGAAAGGGGCCTCCCTGTCCCATGTGAGTGGTACTTCTCTCTCAGCCAAAACGGGGCCACGTGTGTTACAGAAGCAAACCACAGACTGGGTGTGCTGGTGTCTCAGTGGCTGTAGGGAAGCTGCAGCAGTTACCCAGGTCTAAAGGTATAGGGAATGTCCCAAGTAAGGTGTTGCGATTCACTCAGTGTGAACTAGGTGAGGGAAGATGTCCACCCAGTTATGGAAAAAGGTGATTTGTATTTTTTTCCAGCCTCAGGAGTCAGAGCAGAGCTTTGCACACCCTCTGCGACTCCATGAGCAGCTGTACCGCGAAGAACGTAATGAAAGACTGAAACAGCTTAAAAAGTGCTGACGTGCAGGCTAATCCCACTGAAACCCAGAGAAAGCCTGAGCTGAGGGCTCACTTGGCTGCTCCCTCCGTGTCCTGTGCCTGCTCACTCCCTGCCCCGACTGCCAGGTCTCACTTATGCCACCCTCCCTAAGGCTCATCCCAAATACCACAGCTTTGTGCTTTGCCTGCAAGGGAGCCGAGCCAGAGGCTGAATTTCCCTCTGCAGATTCAGGATACCATAGAAAGCCAGAGTCATGGGCAACAGAGCAGGTACATTTTGCTGGCAACTCTGCTAATCGTCTTGCAGGTAAGCAGCAGCACACACCATAACCGAGCCAGAGGATGGCTGGAAGTGAAACGCAGCATATTCCTTGCCTCCTTTGTGACTGGGATTCAACGAAAGCCACACTGCCATTTGCAGCCAAGCCTTTGCAGGGAGTGCCATTGCACACAGGGGGTTTTGCAGGCAGTAGCACAGCACACAGTGACACAGATAAAAATCACATCCCAATAGCTGAGACTTTGCAGTACAAAACGGAGTTCCCACACTCCCCCAAAATATTACTGCCTCTACAGAAAGTGTAGGAGTCTCACTGGTTTCTATGTTTAAAGGCATTTCTAATGTTCCCCTCTGATCTAGTTTTCTTTCCTGTAATCAGAGAGTGAGACCCTAGGGTTTCCTGGAAATCCAGTTGGAGGCTTCTCTGCATCTGTGGATACTCTGTGAGGTGTGGACGCCCACCCTGCCTGGTTTACACCAAACACTGTTCAGGGGGCAGCGATTCCTTGGAAGGCTGCCTACAGCACCTTGCGAAGGAAAGTCTTTTTATTTTGGCCAGAGCTTTGAACCACTGTGGTTAAATCAACAGCACATTAGGACCAGAGCATTACTTTCTTCAGTTGTCTTGGTGCTTTTAATAAACAGTCAGACAGACCAGAGAGGCAATCAAAATGTCCCTGACTGGATGTCAGTACCATCACTTGACATCAGGCATCACTAACATATAAGAAGACAGTCTCCCTAGCCTCTGTCTCTGTTCAAAATCCTAGGCTGCTTTTCCATACCAGTCATGGTATCTGTTGAGCTAGCCAACACAGACAGCCCACTGTCAGTGTGGGCTGAGCTCTTCTGCCTTCCTCACAGTCAGCTGTGTCTCACCCCCAGCTCACACCCTTTGCTTCCTCCAGCAGAGAAAGAGTCAGACACCAAGTGTTAGACAACAAGAGCATAAAGCATTTGGAAGTCCCCAAAAAGCTCTCCATAAAGGGAGCTGTGGCCACAGCAGCTGCCCAGTTAATGGGTCAGAAAGCAAGACATACTGTCCTGGCCAGAGAGAGCTCCATTACCACACCAGGACAAGACTGTTCTAACTGTGGCTATGGTGTGGAAGGGAGTGGGTGCAAGGCACACCTGGGCTCCAGTGTCATGTGAGCCTAGGCAGGTGGCTTGAAGGACAGGGTTTTGAGAAAGCAGCCCTTGTTGCCCATGCTGCCAGAGCCCAGCAGGGTTGGGGAGATGGCAGTTGTTACCTCCCCATCAGTGCTCTTCGTACATCCAGCACTGTGAGGCTGAGTACTGTTAGCACGGAGACTTAAGAGAAACAAGAGGCTATTAAACCACTAGCAGAGCCTGGGGGAAAAGATTCTTGCTGGTTCAAGATACACAGAGGGATTTTAAAACTCAGGCTTAGGAATAAAAAGCAGAAAGGGGCTGCTCAGAGGCAGCGCTTTTCAAGAAACATGTAATGTAGTGACCACCTGAGGTTAATCCAGGCAGAGTGGGTGGCAGGCATAAGGAATTACTTGATTGCAGGGGACGGACCAGCTGAATAAGAGATTTACTTGTGAGAAGGGCAGAAAAGGAGGGCTGGAGGAGTAAGCAACTTGGTGGTGAGCCTTTTCACAGCAAGTGATTAACTGCAGTTTCTAATGAGCAGAGGGAGACTAAAGCTGACTGCTTTTTTAAAGCCATTTTGATAACATTGGCCCCGATGTAATAAGCTATTTGTTTGTGCCTACTGGCAGGGACAGCAAGTCGCTACTGAACATAATCCTCTAGAACTGGTGCCATCAGCTCCTTCAAAAGTGTCAGCAACAGCATCCAAAAGGGCCTAGGCCCCATCACAACAACCATCCTGAGCGCTATTTAAATGCCTTGCACCCTTTTGTGCTCTTTCTCGCTCTTTCTGCCCTCTCTTTACCCTATTCTCCCTCCCCAAGCGGTGGTGGGGCTGATTCCCAGCGCTGTGCCCCTGGCCTGGCTGGGAGGCTCAGGGTGGGCTGGCCCAGGGCTGGGGATCCCCATATGACCTTCGAATCACAGCTCTGCCAGTTCACTGAGCTGCCCTTTCTGATAAGCGTCACTGCTGGCGAAAGCAGCAGATTAT
>NW_008675305.1:235158-252283 GCF_000695815.1 Acanthisitta chloris
GTCAGGAGGGGGAGGCAGATCAGCCTGTTGCCCCTGGATATTTGAGGAGGCTTGTCACTCCTTTATGAGGAGGGGTACTTCTGGGCCCTGATAATTTTGATGAGTACATATGCTTTCTTAAAATAGCATGAAAACATCACGCAACAGTGCAATTAAACGCAACCTGAAGAACAGGCTGAAAACAAAGCTGAACTCGTAGCCCCAGCCAAGCCCTTTCGACCCGGAACGCAATGCTCCTTTAAAGCCACGAATGCACAAATAAACACCACTCTTTTATAAACTCCATTTGCTACATCACTGCCAAATCATTCCTTTTTCAAAAGTACTCAAGATCACCCACAAACTCCAAAATCTCAAAGCCCTGCCTGGCTTCCCAGCATGTCAGAGCTGTTACATCACAGTGCATGCAGGGAGCCCAGCTAGCTGAAGGTGGGACAGGGTTGCCTGGGCCAAATCACTGGCAAGCACAGGGACCACTTTTATCCCTCTTTCAGGGGCGTGGATGGCAAGGCTGCTTGTGTTTGCCTGAAATGCTCTTGTCAGAGCCTGTGTGGCCCTGGAGTGGGTGGACACTCATAATTCCTTCTCCCAGCAATTTCTACAGCCCTTGCCTTTGGATATGTGCCATCTCTGGCAGGCAGGTGTGACAAAAACTTGGAGATGGGGGTCTTTGTGTGAGAAGGGGCACACTCAAGTTTTCTTTCCTGAATTTGCAACATGGATTCCCTGTTGCAAAACAGCAAGTCAATCTGTTGTGTGACCCTCAATTCAAAACCCACTAAAGGCATGCAAAATATGCCATGCCACTATCTGCACACTTGCATACACAGCACCTGATTTGCCTGGAGACTTCACACATGCAGTGACATATAATTCCTGCCTCTGTAAAGAATTGCCCATCAGTCCCACTCTTCCTCTAGCGCCCTTGATAGTTCCTTCCCTTCTTCAAGGCCTTCCACCTTTTTGTCTGAGTCCCCCTACATTTCATTCCCCATCCTGTTGGGATGAAGAACTACTTCATTTTAGAGTGCTACCAACTTCCTTGTGCCGGCAGATCCCTGATCCACAGGACCTCCGTGAAACAGGGTGACTGCAAAACAACCTACTGAGTGCCACTTTCTCAGGCCAAGAACCTGCCCACCAGGTTCAGGTCAGGGTGGAAGGCAGGAGGCTTTGTGCTTTCAAGACGGTTTTATTGTAAAAGTTTATTCGGATTTAATGCTGTTTAATCCCATGGTCAGAGAGAAGAGCGCAGCTGATGCTGTGCCGGGCGAGAGACCTCACCGGGGAATTACCCACGTCACTCAGCACTGGCAGTCTGGATATAAATAGTCCTGCCTGACAGCTGCTGGGTCTCCACCTTTTTTTCCTTGCATGAACTTGTGGTTCCTGTTAAAGTGGCAGGATTATTTGAGGTTTGGCTGGAAAGGAGCAGATGCTCTGCAAATGACACCGAAAGCCCCACGCTGTACGGTGGCACAGACCTCCCAGTGCTCCCCCTCGCACGCGCCGGCTAGCAGGGAGGGTTTGCAACAGGGGCAGGCTTTCCTCTCCTGAAAAACAAATTTTCCCACAACAAATTCTCATTAACAAAGTCCTGCTCCTATGGGTATTTTTAAAACTAGGCGGAAAAAAACAGGCTGAAGTTACATGTTTATCCATACATCTGTGGAGAATAGCGTTGTAAAATTACAAGCAAGCTTGTTTCTCTGGCTATGCCTCCCTCCCTCTCAGTAAGAGATCCTCACTTCAAAGGGAAAATGTAAGCCTCCCCCTTCCTGCATTAATTTTTTCCCCTGAAAATCTTTTTCCTCCACATTTCCAAAGCATTTCCCAATTAATTACTTCTAGACGGCATCTCGCAGCACGGCTGAGCAATAATGAACGAATCCTTGTGGCTCACATGCTGGTGGCTTTAAAAAAAAAGACTACTTTTAATCAGCGGAATGAGCACAGGGGCAAAGCCTACTGAACTCAAGCATACGCAGAGGGGCCAGAGCATCCCCAGGAGCAGAGTGTGGCTGCAGTCTTCCCAGTCTGGGCTGTGGCAGGAGCCTTGTCCTGAGCAGGTCCCCAGGGAGGAACAGGCAGGGCGCTATCCCATGCACATTGCAGCCGATCCTAGGCTGCTCATCAGGCAGGTGGAATCGTTTGTAAAACATTACGTTTTTCTCCCTCTCCCACTCTCTCCTTTTTAAAGCCCTGTTTTTCAAGCTGAGTGATTCCAGTGAAAGTATTTTTCATATGCTCCCCTTCCTCCACCAGTGCAAGGAAAGGTGCAGCAAAACTTCAGCTCTGCATATAAAAAACATGAAACGAAAGTTGTGACAATGTCATTATTCCTTTTCATTACAGATATTTTGGGACCAGCGCTCACTTTTACTCTCTGTAGAGCATTAAACAAGATCATCAGTGTGTTCTCTATCTCCTACCACAGTCTGAGTAACAAGGAGTAACAACAATTCCCATTGCATTTTCTGGTTGGTTTCTGAGCAGGATGCAGGCTCCTGTGAAGCACACAGCTCTTTGTTCCTACCTTCCCTTGAGGTGTCTGACAATAAGATCCTTTAACACTGACTTGCTACACATTTCAAGTGCCTTTTCTTCCTAACCAGGACCTGCCATCAGGAACCAGCTCCCAACTGTATACCTGTCTCGCTCCTGTTACAGAGATTTGGTATCCGCTGAATACTGTTAGGGCACAATTTGCTAATATTTTGACAGTTAGCAACATGCCTCTCACCCAGAAAATGCCTCAAAGCCCTCTAGGATTCTACTTACAGATTGCATCTTCCTTAATCTGATTAGTGAAATAGTATTTACTATACTGGGATAGTAGGAATTCTATATGTGCAGTGAATACCATGAATTTTTCAGCCAAGAAATTGCCCTTCCCTGCCTAAAATTTCAACAACCTGCAAGTGTTCACCCGTGTATGTGCTGAAGATGAGCAACTTATGATGACATTGTCACATTTTCTTCCTCTGAAAATTTCAGTAGACTTTTCTGTCAGCTCCAGAAAAGAATTACAGCTGGCTCCTCTGATCACCAGTGAATCACCTGGCCCACACATCAAGCATTGTCTCCTCCAGGGTGGAATACACCACAAGATGTTATGCAAAATTAATTACTATTGCACAGGCAGATTAAAAGCACTTCCTAGGACAACAGGCTGCTTCTGCTTTTCTCTACTTTGTAATTTTTCTTTAACAGAAGAGAGTGAATGAATTTCCCCCAAAAGTGACCGCTACAAAGCAACCCTGTGACTTTGGAGAGAGATTTGTACCAGCTGCTGTTAAAGTTGATCTCCACTTGATGAATGATAGCTCTCCTGTGAGCCATAGCCATTTTACTCCAAGAACTAGCTGTGATCTTTCCTGTGTTTCTGGGACTAGCTGGGCGTGATAATACCAAGCACTGGACCTCCAGTTTGAGAAATTGCTGGTATTGTCTGCAAGTGTCACAATCACATTATCATCCATAAATGGTAGTGTATGGAGGAACTTCTTGGGGCCCTTCTAGCTCGCCACGGTCTGTCCCTTCTGCTTTGGTCGTGCTTGATGCTGTACAGGGAGTACAAATGTGGCTTGATTGGATTAAGGCCTTTATTTCTGTGAGGTCTGCTACTATTCACTGAGGTTTAATTAAATTTGTGACCTCCAAGTGGTCAGGGAATGTGTGTCAAGTCAGGCACATAGGAAAACTGATTCATTCTGCAAAAGCTTTGTAGGTGGACAATGCCATTTGAATCTTTCATGACACCGATACCAAGAGAAGGGCCACAGCATCATCAAGTATTATGCTTTTGCTGAGCCTCTAGGACAAAGGTTTAAGCTGGGAAAGTTCAGGAGTCCAGGTGAAGGCAAGTTTCTCTCTTTCTCCCTCTCTAGTTCTTACTGCTTAATTTGTCCAGTCACACAGCTGCAGTGAAACCCTTCCTGAGAGATTGCATTACTTGGCAAAACCTGTGGAATGTGTGGCACTGAAGGCTTGGTACAGCTTCTCCCTTCCCTCACGCCCCAACTCCCTTCCTCAGGGTAATCCTCTTTCTCACCCACTCTCCTCTCAGTCTCCTGCCTGCCCATGGTCTCTGCCCTGCTCCCATGCTTTGTGGAGAAAAAGTGCAGCAGTAGAGACCACTGTCCATGCTAGAGACAGAGGCAAACAGAGTCTGCAGTGGAGAGGCACAAAGCAGAGCACAAAATGTGTCTTGTGGACTTTGTGGCCTCAGCATCTAGTAATTTCGGTCACATTGGGTAGGGTACGCTTTTCAGGCTGCAACCCTGCCATGGTCTAATTGCATTGACCATCACTACTTCAAACCCTGTGGGAGCTCTGGGATGAATTTGGCAGTAATGTACTTCAGTCAACTACTTTGGAAATATTCTCCTGCTTTGGCAATGGGTAGTCCTCATATCTCAGCTGGAAGGACATTCTCCACCTTGTTTTCTAGAGAGCTGATGTGTGACCTGTTGCTGTTTGTGGCAACATGGTAGAGACTCTTCCAGCAACGGGAATTTCACTAGCAGTAGAGACAGAACAAAGATGTTGCTTCCAGGAGCACAGCTTGAAGCCTGTCCTGTCTGAGAAAGCATCTCTTTGAATGGAAGACAGAAGACAAAGCAAAAGTGTCTCAGAGGGGAAGGCAGGGAGATTGTTCCTCTGCATGTCTTCGCCAAAACGAGTGGAAGGGATGTAGGCAGAGCACCTTTCATTAAACAAAATAGTATATCTGAGAAAAACAACCCAGCTTTTTGGAATGTAAGCACTCCTTCAGGCCTGAAATAGAAGCAATAATCACACTAAGGTAAATACGGGCGAGAGCAACTGGGTTTATGCTGATCCTCCAAATGATCTAAGATAAATGATAGCTGGTATCTTCAGGGCAGGCTGGGGGAGGTGGGGAAGAGGAGGAATATTAACTAGGCAGAGGTGACAACCCTGAGAGGAAGCAGTTCATCTTTCATTCCTCTTCTCCTCAGAGTCCAAGGCCAGGAAAGTCCTTCTTTGTACTGAGGAGGGATGGGGCTGCATCCTCCATCCAAGCCAGCAACTGTCTCCCCGAGCAGCTCACACATGGAGAGGATTGGGGGATCGCAGAGTGGCTTTGCCTTTGATCCAAAGGAACAACAGACATTTATGGTGTTTCCAAGAAGAGCCAAGTGAAAACGAGACAAGACCTACACACAGTAGCAAGTCAGTTAGTACTGGGACATAGTGACAATGTGGAGGTTAAACAAGGAGACGTGGTTTTCTGTTTTTAAGAGGGATACCATGATGGTGAAGGAGGAAAGCAGAAGATAGGGAAATAGAAGAAGAGCTAGGGAAGACAAGGACTGACTGACAAAAGCACAATGGAGGGGGATGAGAGAAAACATGATGAGATGAGAGGGAGTTGTAAATGGCTGACAGATTGGGAAACGCTCTGTAGGTGGCAAAAGGAAATTATAGAAAAGAGGACACACTTTTCTAGGAGAAAAGGAAAGAAATTGCGGCTAAGAGATGGCTTGTAAATACTGAAAGGGTTGAGGGGAAGACACCTAAGCAATGATTCCACTAAAACAAGGGTCCAGTCTGGTCTGCCACAGCAGAAGTATTTTCTCTGACAAAAACGATTCAGGGAGGAGCAGTTTAATCACCAAGAAACAGCTAAAAATCCATAAACATTTTTTAGTCTAAAATGAAAGGCAAGAGAACTCTGAAAAGAAGACCTGAGAGGCACCAAATTAAGTCTGGGATAGGATTGGACCATCAAGAGAACTGTTTTCCGAATGTAAATAAATACACCAAAAATATACCACCCAGAGCAATAACACATCCTGTAAAACAGCAAAGGACACTGTATGGTTTCAAAACAGCTCTGTAGTTCACATTAGCAGCCAGCTTGGCTTTAGATCATAAGCAGAAGAAGGGCCAACATAGTGCTGACTCCTCTGACCTGGCATTCTACCTGATTTGCAAAGCACCTTGCCTGGGACACCTGGGAACTTAGTCTACACCACGTCCCAGGGGCACAGGCAAAACTCCTTGCCTGATCTATTCCATGGTCTCCTGGGACCATCTGTGCTGAACCTGCAGACCTTGCTGACTCTTTCGGGGGCCAGCCGGCCACCAGCCTGTTTGCCAGCTGGGCCTCGGCTCAGCTACCCTGCGTCTGCGGCAGATGGCCGGATCCACAGCCTGTGTGGGAGCTGCCAGCACCTTCCCCATGAGCAGGAGATCAGATGGGCTCTCACACATTGCCCTTCCTGGCTCTGATTCACACTGGATGCCTCAAGGTCAGGGATGGCTGAATAGAAATCGTGGAGGCGCCTGTCTTTTGGTCTGGTTGCTGTGGTCTCTCTATTCCCAGTGTCCCTGCCACAGGGGCACTCCCCATCCAAATGGCAGGAAGGGAGATGGGCTGTGCCTTGGCAGTGCATCAGGGGGAAAGAGCATGAGAAGGTGCTGGAGGGTTTTGTGATGAAGCCAATCTCTTCTTCCCGGTGCCTTGCATGTGCTGATCTTGTCATTGCATTTTACCAGGACATGCCCTTTTGCCTGGCTGAGAATTCATTCTTTATTTAATAAACTTTAACATTAAAAGACACTTAGTGGCAGATGTTAAGTGGGTCATCGGGACAGAGTCACCTTTGGTTGCTGAACTTATGGGGGTAAAACCCCACTCTGTGATCTGTGAGAGGGTACACAAGGGACAGACACAGGCTGCAAGATAATTTTGCATATGACCTGTAGCCACTTGTGGTTTTTTCATCATTGTTGATGAATAGCATTAGGAAGGATGTTAATATGATGCTTATCCATGTTTTTTGTAGGCCTGTTCAGCCTTCAGTAACAATAGGGCTCCCTGTATCTGTCTTAAGTTGGGTAACATGGCAGACAAGTAAGCTCACCCTTAGTGCCCTTCTCACATTTCATACACAAGGAGAGGAAGACTGTTCTCTCCACCGACTACTTTAATGCCTTGGTTTTATTTCTGTGATAGTTTGAAGGTTACATTTTCCTTAACAACCCACTGAAGTCTGAGGCCTTCACTCTGTGCTTAATAAATCTTGTTGAACTTAGAAACACCTCCCCTGAGTAAAACCAAAATAAAAACTGAGTAGAGTCTTTGGGACTTACTTTTCTTTTTTTTGATTTTCCTCTGATTGTCTGTGCCATTTCCCTTTTGATGGATTTTTCCATCTGCTGGGCATTGTAGGAACTTTAGCATTCTTCCTACACATGTCCATATGAAGAAGACCAAGGAGTACAAGCAAAGGTCAAAGAAGCCTTGTGTTGTTTGCTCTTGTAGCTGTGATGCTCACGGCTAGTGTCTTGATCCCAGACATGTTGAGGGTGGCCGCAGAGATGTGGTGACACAGCTTCTTCATGCCCTTGCAAAACCAGCCTGCATGCTTGAGCTGAGACAGGCACTTCAACCATGTTTTTCTCCTTCATTAGTGATCCTCCCCTTGGGACTGGCTGGTTCTGTGTAACCTGGTCCTGGCAGGATCAGCTTCTGTAGAGGGTACTAAAAAGGGGACAGCAATGTTACTATTTTAGCTGTTCCTTATCCTGATGAAATCCGCCTGACACACAGTTGCTAGTGGTGTGGTAGATGCTCCTCTGCTGGGAGATGAGGTGTTGAATGCCAGCATGACTGACGGCAGTCACTAGGCTCTTGCTGCTGATGAACACCGTCAGTGCCCCTCATATAGTGATGACTTACCTCTTCCTGGATAGGAGAAGAGGAGGCCTGCGAAAAGCACCGTCGCTTATAAGTAACTGCTCCTTTCAGCTTCAATGACATGTCACATCCATCCTTGAGCTCTTCCAAAAATTCCCTCCTGGGACTTTGCCTTCCCCATAACTCGGAGTGACACACATTGCCAAGGAGGGAGACAAGGGTCTCACTCAGCCTCAGTCCTGACGCGTGTAAATGAAAAGGCTGAGTGGCACTGGGGGGAAAGGGAGGTAAGAAGAGGGCTGTGGCAGAGTAAATAAATTGCACCCTGCATGTGTTATGCCAGCAGGGCCCCAGAACAGTTCGACGGGCTTTTGTAAATGGGAACTTGCCTCCTCAATCGTTCAGGGCAGTGCTGTCAAACAGTGTTGCCAGGCTTGTGCCTCATCCAGAGTCTCAAGTATTTCCCAAGTTGCCCCACTACAATTTGCTTTCACAAAATAATGTTTCCCTTTTGGGGAGGAGGGCAAAAAAAAAGCAGAAAAGCAAGCCCAGAAGGCCCACCAAGAGG
Source organism: Acanthisitta chloris (assembly GCF_000695815.1). Taxonomy (NCBI): domain Eukaryota; kingdom Metazoa; phylum Chordata; class Aves; order Passeriformes; family Acanthisittidae; genus Acanthisitta; species Acanthisitta chloris. Next base: position 243,396 of record NW_008675305.1, read on the forward strand.
CTGTGGGAGGAGGGGAGGGGAGGCAGCAGGTGAGTGGGAAGGGATGTGAGGCTGAGCACGACAAGGGCTTTCACAACACAGGAATTCAGGCTCTTCCCCCCTCGACTCCCCCTCACACCCTTGTTTGAATTTAGCATGTGTCCTCCTATGGCGTCGTAATTACTAAGATTACCAAATGAATCTTTTGCTTCTGTACACACCGGGCATTCAGCGGAGCTCTAATAGTTGTCATTAAGTTTTCAGGGAGGTGGGAGAAGATAGATTGAATGCATGCACTCCAGCACTGCGCAGAGCCCATTGATGGCTGCTGAGTAATGATTTTTTTCTAATTGGTGGAGAGCAGCGGCCCTAATGGATGGAGCCTCTCTGTGCATTTGCACTGTCTCCTCAATCAATAACCCTCGCTGTGCCTGGCACGGAGGAGTTCCTGAAAGCCCCTTTGTAATAATGGATTGCTGGAGGTTACACAAACCGCTGCCTCCCGCTGAGTCAGCCCTCTGTCAGGCACCTCGCTCTTCCCCAGCCCAGCTCTGCAGACGGGACACCCGCAGGGGGGTCCTGGCCTCGGGTCTCTGCCCCGTCCCGCGGCCACCAGCACCCCGCAGGCTCCCCGGCTGCTGCGACGGGTTTGTTACCTGCAGAGCCCCTGCTGGCTCCGGGGTGCGGGAACAGCTGGGAAGCTTTTTATTGGCTTTGGCTTGCAAAGTTTGGCTCTTTATAGGAGGCTTTGTGGGGTGTTTTTTTCCCCCCTCTCATCTTCTTAAAGAAAAATCCACAGGTCAGATGTTGAGTATTGAGGCTGAAATCATGGGGAGGTCAGGCCGTGCCAGGCAGGGCTCTTGACTTGGCCAAGGTATGCAAAGCACGAGTCCAGCTCAGGGAGAGCGATCTTCAACCACCCATTAACCACCACACGTGCACAAGTTGTTTGCATCCTAGCCCTCGACATCCCCCCAGTTTCTGCTTTCTTTTCGAGGGATGGCATGCAAATGAGAGGCACAAGACAGCTCTCAAAATTCATTTCCAGGAGGCAGGCAGGTCTGAGGTTGGGGGGAAACATGAGAAAAGGGATGTTGTAGGGAATCTTAAAAGCAAGGCTTCAACAGTGTTCCAGCCTTCCTCATTCCCACACAAGAGAGCCCTTTGCTGGAGAAAAAGAGGGGATTTCCATGGTTTGATGAGATTTACAGATGGCTGAGACTTTGTGTCTTCACTTTTACTGTTTCACGGTGCTCTGTGTCCTCACAGCCCACAGCAGAGCATTTCTGAATGGGAGCATGTTGTTATGGTAAATTCTAAGCCCCCCAGGAAAGGTGCCCATTGCTGGGATATTTTAGAAGAGAACCTGCCTAAGTTATGTGGTCCAGACCCCCAAAACCCAGGGGTCCCAAGTGCCCTGTACTGTGCCTGCTCTTGTTGGCTTTTTAGCAAGGCTTTTACATCACAATGTGTACCTAGGCTTTGCCCAGCTGCACAACCCAGGCCATAGTCCACCCTAGTCTCCAGAAGGGACTGTGGGCAGGGAGGGCTTGGGATTGCCTTGCTTGCATGGGTGATGGCAGCCAGTCCCACTATGAATGCAGACAGTCTGGATTTCCTCCAGCCTTGGGGCAATTGGCATTTTCTGTTGTCTTCTCCAATGTTTGGGGTCCTCAGATCTTGTAATGATCTCCAGCTTGGTTTGGTTAAAAGCTGAAAACATTGAAAACACTAAGGTATGAGACTTGATTTTGATTGTGGGAGAACTGGTAGGGAGGATGTGGCCTCAAAACTTCACACTGATACCCAGACTGAGACCCTTGCAAGGCGCTGGTTGGGTCTGGGTGGCAGGGGGCATCTCAGTATGTGGACAGCATGATCTGCTGATTATTCCAGGTCTCAGGGCTTAGTGAAGAGCAGGCCCCAAAGTCTCTGCATCACCCCGCTAGCCTGGGAACATAGTCTTTGCAGTGAAACACATCCTTGCCTTGGCATCTTACCACTGGAAAACATCCTTCAGAACAGACTTCAGCAGAGGCTATTTCTTTGCTGCCAGGTAGACACCTTAGTAGCAGCCAAAGAAGCGGCAAGTAAAGGGTTGTAGAAGAAGAAATATTTTTTGCTTGGTTGATGCCACAGTGAGGGAAAGACTAGGAGTTGTTTTAGGAGGTGGAAGTCTGATTCATCCTCATTGTCACTCCTGACTCTCCATCTGAGTGCAGTGAGTGATTTTATCTCCCTTTCACAAGGAGAATCAGTCAAACATAAGGTACATTCTCACTGAGCGATGAATGTCAGAAGGAGAAGAAGGCAGGTGGCCTTGATTCTCTGTTTTTCAGCAGTGTCTCTCTCCAGGATGTGCAGAGGTCCAGGCAAGAGAAAGGTGAATTCTTCCAGGACCTGTCTGGGCCATGACTCTCTCACTCTGTGAGATCATCCCTCAGATCCTCCTGATCCCTGATGCCTGAAATCAGTCCTGAGGTGATTATGTTGCAGAATGAACCAGCCTGGTTTAGGGACCTGGGGCTGCTCTTTGCCTGTGCCCCTATGCCCAACATGACAGTGTGTGTACCAGGAGGACAAGGTGATGAAACCACAGCCTAGAGAGGGAGGCACAGGCAGCAGGTTAGCAGGCAGAGAGGGGACAAGAAAAAAGAAGGGGCTAGGGAGGTTCTTTTGTAGAGCAGCTGGAACAGATGGTCTTGGAAGGATATCAGAGTGATGGTGAGGCAGAGGTGCAAGAGCTGAGGCATCCCAGGCAGAGACCTATAGCAGAGGACAGCATATTTCCTCACTGCTGCTGTGTAGTGCATGAGGCAAGTTCCCCAGCCATCAGCGGGGAGGGACTAGCTCAACAAAGACTGGGGACAGCAAGATAGACCAAGGCAGGCCTACAGAAGATCTGGGTGGAAAATTTAGAGGAAAGAGCGCAGTAAGACGAAATTTTTTCTTTTATGAAGGTGTTTTAGAATCCGTTTGTGAGGATTATGGACACTTAAGCAAAGGAACAAGCCAATTCAGCAGTGTAATTTGTGCTGGAGAAGGGAGCTGTGCTTGGTGAAGGGGAACTGGAGGCCCCAGCAGCAGCCTGCCCCCGCAGCATGGGGGAATATATAGCGAGCACTCGGGATTGGGGATCTCCCCAAAGGGAGATCAGGGAAAGCTCCTTAGCTGGCAGTGAGGAGAACCAAAGCAATGGCAAAGGACAGACATTCAGGAGCAGGATTTGGCCCAGTTGTCACTCCTGGCAAAGAGAAAGGATCTGCCTCATTCACTCACTGTCACAGTTGCGTTAACTCATCAGTGTTGCAGGAGTTTAAATACACAGGTTTTCAGAGCAGGACTGTGATCACCTGTGGTACAACCCACGAGTAGGTTAGGGCAGCCATCGCCCCATGTCCTGTCACAGCCACAGAGATCCTTGCAGTGGGACTTGCTTACAGTCTTGCAGCACAACTATGGGATATCACAACACAAGATCACGGGGCCACGGAGCAGCCTGAAGGCATCCAGCTGCTCATTTATGCTGCTGCTGCTTCACGATCCACTTACTAGTGGGTGGCTAATATAAATCAAACTGGAAATATTTCCATAAACTTTTCTCCATAGTTTTTGGAACCAGGGAAAACCTGTAGACTCCATCCAGGAGTTCAGGTGAGGGGGATTATAATGGCTCAGAAAGAAGTGTTCATGCCTCTGTTTTCCTGCAGTGCATCCTTTCAGTGGAAGGAGCCTGCCTACCTGCCTGAGAGGCAAGTCAGACCATGAAGAGTGCCAGATGCCCTTTCTTGCTCACAGTGATAAACTTTTATTCTTTGTTTATTTGCATTCCTGATTAATCTAGAGGAAATCGTCTTCACTTGGGAAGTATAGCTTGCTCTTTATTTATGAAAAGCACAACATTCTCACCTGCATTTGTGATTTCTCCCCTGCCCTAACAGCTCCTCAGGGACTCCAGACTTGTCCTCCACAGCTTCTCTTCCTGACTTTTGTCCATGCTTTAGGAAAATAACTTCAGGCAAAGCAGGCAAACCAGAATCTTTCCAAACTGGCCCTCAGAACAAGCCAATATTACCATAATTTCCACAAAAGAGCTTACAATGAATGACGTGAGGATACCCATTTCTATTGTGGGGGGAAAAAATAAAAATCCAGGAGCTGTCTGAAAGAAAATTGCCACAAAGGAAAGGAGTGAAGGCTCAGTTTCTCTGACAATCAGAGTGATACAGCTTGCATGAGAATTTATTTCAGTATGCTTCTTCAGCACACACCAGATTCCCAGGAGGGTGTTTCAGATCTCATTTCCTAATTTTCCTGATTGGAACTAAGGCATGCATTTACTTGGCATTTTTCATTTTACACTATCATTCAGAGTCCTGCTTGATTTCTTACACCCTTCCTGATGTGCCTCACCTCTTCCCCAGTCCCCTCACCATAGCCCAGAGAGATAAGAAAATACAGAGGATGTGCCAGTGACCACAGCTCCAGTGAACTTCAATTAATCTCTGCTGCTCTCCCAGCAGGACGCAGTCCCTTCTCAGAGGCATTACCCAGCCCATGGCTATTTAGAGCAGCCAAGAGTTCAACTTGTTTTCCCAAAGCAAGTTCTCATTATAGCTCAGGGTAAATGCTCCCCAAGAAAAGCAGAAACATCTCTTCCATACTTTCTAGCTCTGGGAAAAAAAAAAGCATCTGAACTGGCTCCTCTGATGGTCTCCAGAGCTTCGTAGAACACAGAGTTACCCAGTCTTAAAAGGAGCCATGGGCTAAGAATCCTGGGCGAGTTTCAGATGTGCTCCCTCGACACGTGCAGCAGCTCACACTTTTACAGTCCCAGTGGCCAAAGAATTGCAGCATCCAAGGCCCATATTTGGCCTAAGGGTCTAGTTCCTGGCACCTCATCCTTCTTTCTCCCCTTGTTACTCTCATTTGACACAGGAAAGCTTCTTCTTCCAAGTGCTGTTTCAGTTCAATCCTTCTCCTTTCGGGCTCTCTTTCAGCTGATGGAGGAATAGCACCGGTTTGGTTCAGAGCAGGCGATCCCTGCATTTGATTACACATCTTGGGGCAGAAGACCAAAGTGGTATTTAATAAACCATCACCTTGGCCAAAAGCAGCATAATCAAATCCTGTGAAATGGGCAATTGCTGCAACAGAGATTGCTTGAGTTGGTGTTCTGGCAGAGTGACAGCTGCTTGTCTCTTGGCTACTGCTGAGCCAGGTTCGAGAGCCTGAATATGGCTTCGAGCTCTGGCAGCGAATCTCGGAGGCACTGCGTGCTCAAGCATCCCAAGGGCAGCAAACCCCCCTTGCATCAGTGCCTGCCACGCAGTCTGAAGTGGTTTTGCATCAGCTCCAAGAGCAAGAGGCGAAAGAGTGAGGGAGAGAGAGAGATGTTCACTCAAACTGGCAGCTGCCTTTTGTTTCACGATGGCAGCTGCCAGCAAGAGACAGGCAGGGCAAGGGAAAAACACACAAGAGCAACACGCTAGATGCAAAGCATATTACACGCTAGATTTAAAATAAAATAGCATGCATGAGGGGTAAATATTCAGCATAATGCATGACGACTCAGCCCCGTCATTCTCCTTCCATTTCCTAGGAGCTGTGGGATTGGATCTCCCTGGGCTACGCTGGCCATCCTGGAAGAAAAGACAGGGGCAACACTCTGATTTTATAAGCAAAGGAAGCAAGTGCCTAAACATCAACTTTCTTCATCCACTTGAGACAGGTGAAAGGAGAAATATCACTTCAGCGGAGAAGGGTGGTCTGTGGATGATCCTGTACAGTGGGCTTGTTGTTTCTCTCACTTCTGACAGCTCGCTTGCTTCCTCTCCTTGTGGGACTGTATTTCAGTCAGTTTAATGTTTTTGGCAGGGTGATGGCTCTGGAGCTTGATCCCCCTCCCCCTGCAGAAGCAGTGCTCATGTCACTGCTGCACGTTTTTCTCCTCCTCCATCTCAGCCTCCCTAGCACAGCACTCCCAGCATCACCTCCTGCTCCAGGGGAAGCCCTTTGTCAGGGCAGGATCCACTTTCAAACAGCTTCTGGGTCCTGGGCAATGCTGAACAAAGTCTGTATCTGCATCCTTCAGGGCTGAAGACCCTTTACCTTGTCATCCACCCCAGTGCTGTTCCTCAGACAGGCATGACAGTAAGGGTAGACATGCATTTCCCACCCCTTCCCCAAGTGCAGAGTTTGACAGCACAGTGAATCTGTCTCTGGGCCCCCTGGTACTGTAGCAAAACCACTTTCACCATGTGACATTCACTCCACTGGTTTGAATTTATTTTAATGGTTCTGACAGGCCAACTTTGTACCAGCAGCTTCTTCTGCCAGATCAGATATTGTTTACCCATCCTACTCTAACTTTATGCCATGTTCAATATCCTCTCTCCACACCAAGCTCACTTTATGCCAGATCAGGTATCGTCTGTCCTCCCTTGGCCAGCACAGAGCATTAACCTGGCATATGTTCCTTGCTGTGTGCTCTAGCTAAATCAGCAGAAATGTGAGCACACGTTTGCACCTAATCTGGACCTGTTCTTCCTGCGGTGCATGGATCTGGCATTTGGTGCCAGGGGAGCACAGCCTTTGGCACACCCAGACAGCTGCCAGGAGCACCAGGCACACCCCAGGAGCAGAGTTCCAGCTGCCCCTGTCCTGGCCAGAGCAGCCAGAGCACCTGGTGGCTCTAAAGGTGATGCTGGGACACCACAAGCCATGCGTGAACTGTAAACAAGTTGGTGCGTAAATGGAACAGGGAAGAGAGAAGGGGGGCAGGAAGAGGAGGGGGAAAAGTTGTGCTTTTTGTACTTCAGGTTAAAAGAGCAGTGAGATGAGATTTATCTGAGGCTGAAGCCAAGCTGCCAGCCCCCCTAAAAATAAATGTATAGAACCAGGTTACTGTGTTTCTCCTGTCAGACCTAACTCAAGTTAGTCAAGCCACATGAAAAAAAAACAAACGCCTTTCCTTTATTTATTTGTTCTGATAAACATACCTGAAGCAGGTCTGAGCTCCTTTTCATGCAAGGAAATGTTTCAGACGAATCCAAGGAACCAGGACTTTTTTTGCATGCAAGGTAAAGAAAGATACGTATTGTCTGAGAGTAAAGTGACTCTGAATGTGGCCATGGAGATAAAATGGGGGTTTCAGCTCCTGCATGCAAGAGCAGCATTTCTCAAAGACAGCTTTTTTCTGTTTCATCTTCTTTCTGTTTATTTTAAGTGAAGCTCATTGCTATCTCCTTTTTTGGGTTTTAATCTTTGTATAGAACGTACTCTGTGACCCTGACAGAGCAAAAGCAGCAAAGTCCTACCTCCTCTATGAATGTGTTTAGAAACACCAGCGGATCAAAGTCAGCGCTGTGTGAGCAGCGACTGAGTTCCTCCTATTGCCGCACGTTCCCGGTTTTGACAGACTGCATCGTTTGGTGTGTTGATGTATCAGGATTTCAGACACTATGAATATTCACCGCGTATATTAAATTAACCAGGTGAGAAAACACAGGTTTGTTTTGCATGTTAACTCTGTGTTAACGCTGCCCCTAAGTGGTTAAGTTGGTTTATTGCAAGTTAATTAGCACTCATTTCGGGCAGTTATTTATTTATTTGTGGAAGGCTGTCGTGGCTTTTTCCTTTCCAGCTTCGTGCCTTAGACCTTGCCTCTCTCTCTAGTCTGTGTTTGCATCCTACTCTGTGTGGGTTTCACATAACCGCAACATTTACAGTCAACTCGGCTTGGAAAACACACGTAGAGGAAAACACGGATGCCTACGACGCGTTTATTACTCAATCCAGGCAGGCTGTGATCCTGTTAGCAGGCTCCTCTCCCTCAGCTCGTTTTAATTAGCATTTCAAGGGATGCTTGGTACTGCAAGCTGGTGAAGTCTGAAGTCATGATGGGCTGTCTTTTGCATCTTTCCTCCTTAATCAATGTGCCACTTCATGAACATTTCATCACCTAGGCAAGCCTTTTCTCACATGCCTTGGTATTTATCCTCGTGCTCCCATCCTTCTGCATGGATCCAAGCAATGCACCAAGATCACACCTTCTCCTCTCGGAGCAGCTGGTTGCTATTTGAGAGGTGTGTAGGTGTGGGTACACCAAGCAGAGCAGCTCAAGCTTACCATGAGGCCTTGAGCTTCCCTTCTTCACAGTGGGGGCAGGTGAGAAAGGAGGGCAGCCACAAGCAGCTTGATGGCTCTGAAGGGCCTCACACCAACAGAGGAGGCTCAACAAATCCTCCAACAAAACAACTGTAGAGTTTATTGACATGCTGAGCTCCAAGGTGCCTTTTAAAACCTCCCTCCTTGTCTCAGTTGCTTCCAGGCTGTGGTTGGGAACTGCTCCCCAATTTGGTTTTCAGTGACCAAAATGCCTCCCAGAGCACATTAGGCAGGTGACCATTGTGACACCTTCGAAGTTCAAGCTTATTTGGCTCCTTGCTTTATAAGAGAGCTCAGTTGCTCAGGTCAAAGCAGATTTTCATTTCTTTAGTTCTTCAGCTCCCTTTAGAATGGTTTAGAGCAAACATGCACCTTAGTGCTGACCCTGCCTCATCCTCTCCAGGAGTCAGGGTCCAAACAGGCAGGGTTAAGCCAGGAGCAGGCAGAGTGCATGCACACTGGGCTGCACCTCCAGCTACCTAGAGGTAATTTCAAGTAGTCTCTAGCTGAGGAAAGCAAACCCGGTCAATACTGCAGCAGCAGATGCCTGCACTGCACCAGGCAGCACAGCTATCCATCCCTGCTCAGGCTGTGTCGGCAGCACAGGGAGGGCAAGGTGAGGAAGAGCAGGGCAGTGCAGCTCAGGATACCTGGATATATTGGCAGAATCTCTGTCTTGATTATCAGCCTCTTCTTTCCATAAGCTCTAAAATTCATATCTAAGACAGCATCAAAACTGA
>NW_008675305.1:252331-277924 GCF_000695815.1 Acanthisitta chloris
CTTTGGCAGAGAGCACAGGCTGCTTTTCCATCACGCCAGCACGGCCCTTCACCTGGAATGAGTGACATTTGTCTCCTATCCCTTTGGCTGTGAGCGTGCAGACCGGAGCGCGGGGAGGCACATCGCAGTGCCGCGGCTCGGCTGGCCCTGCAAAGCAGGGGCTGGGGGCGATGTGGGGAGCAGACAGCCGTCCCTTCCCCGATGCTCCAGCCGCGGAGCGCTGCCTGCATCCCTGCGCAGCGCGGCTGGCCGCGAAGTTAAGGAGTCCAGGCATGCGATGCGACAGAGCCGCGGCGCTGTGAGCTGAGCCGGCTCATCCGAAAGGGCTTTTGGGGGGCACTGACACTGCCTCGTTTATAGGGTCCCTCTGCGTCTCCAAAACCTGCGGCTGCATCTCTTTGGTGCTGTGTTTTCAGACGGAACTGAGAAAGTCTGCATAAAAACTCAGGGACTACCTTAAATACCCCTAACCGAGCCTTCTTAAAACTCCTATTAAAATACGAACGCAGCAGTCAAGGCGGCAGGCTGGAGGTCTGCCCAGTGGCCAAATGAATCAAAACATTCCCGATAGCCTGTTTGCAAGCTCCCGTTAAAGCCTGACAACTGGCTAATACCGAAGGCAGCATGGATCTGAAAGACAGAAAAAACGTGGGGGCCCCCCGCAAATCAGCCTGGGTTTATTTCTTGCCCTTTCAAAGCAAGACTTCCCTGCTTTAATGCCTTCCTCTTCCCAGGGGCTGCAGAAAGGGTTGCTGGTGGTCCGATGAGCCGCTCAGGGCAGGCAGGTTTAAGGGCTGGGGGCTGTGTAGCCCTGGCTGCTCACACCCCCTGCCCCACCACCACCTCCCAGCCCTGCCAGGGACCTCCCTGCCCAGTGCTGTGGCTCCAAGCCCAGTGCCAGGGGTCAGGCCAGCGTGCAAAACAGCCGTTTATCTGTATTTGCTGCCTCGATGACGTCCACAGGCACTCTGTGTGCTCTTTATGTGTTTTCTCAAATAAATTAATAAATAAACGACGGAGAGAGGCTGGAAATAAGGACAGAGAAAATGAGCAGATTTTGATCCAGTAAGCAATTCAAATCTGTGCTGGCAAGCTGCGTTCGTTCATTCATTAATTCAGCCGCGTGCTCAGAAAACCCCAGCAGGACTCTCTGCCAGCGCGAGAACTTCCGACTGTGAAATAAACCCCGCGTAACCAGATTAACCATGAGGTATGTATCAGCCAGGTCTTAGGCATTAATTCAAGCATACTTTCCCTGCGCTGATTTCTGGATCAGGTGTTGCTCACTGGAGGGCATAAACTCTCTGAAGTTTCCCGTCTTCCACATCCCCCTGTATTGCTCTTCCTTGTTCAATAAATAAAAAAATATAATTATATGTGCTGTCAGGGAGTCTTGATTTGGGTGTTAATAGCAACCTTATCAATACCTTGTCTTTCAAGCTCAAAAGTGGCTGAACGGTTTTGTTCTGGCATTACAAAAATTAATCACTTCTGGGTTTAGCCCAAGCATAGAATATCTCACCTTAAAACTTCAGCGTTCGTAAATTCAGAATATATTTAGCGTGCAGAAACTGATGGGCAAGATAGAAATCTCTGCACAAGCTTAGCGCGGTCTTCCACCTCACAAGTCTGTGCTGTACTGAATCACCAGTGATTACTGTCTGTATGAGTGACTTCAATTATAGTATTATCATGTTATTTATCATTTGATAAATGAAGTGGGACGGCAGCCTCTTTGCGTCAGGCGCTGTACAAACATTCAGATGTGCTCAGACAAGATCCCAAGGACTATCCATAAAGTCAATGAGACATGAGTAGGAATCTTGAGACAAGGACCCCCTTCCACGAGCACGGTGATCTAATGCTGCCAGAGTAAATGCTGTGGTCTGGCTTTGCCAGCAAACTCCTGGTTTTCACTATTTGCTCCTCTGTGGGCTGAACATAGAGGGACAAAGTCAATGCTAAGTCTGTTATAAAAGCGGGAAGTGAGAGGACTTGAGTTGTTTGAGATTATTTTTTTAAAGACAAAATCTTCAGCTCATCTGGCTCTCAAACATTTTTATTATTATAGCCATCTAAAGTATGGTTTATGACATAGTTAAAATTCATGTATAGCCTCCACTGCAATTTCAATACTTTATTCCAATTTCAATACTTTATTTGCTGTGGGGAAATCTAATACATGATAATGGTAAAGCTTCAGTCATGAAGTGAGCTGGGATCATCCTGTGGGTACCAAGTCAGCCCTTCTCTCCTCATGCAGACAAATGCTAAAACAAAACTTGGTCGCTGAGTTCTCCACTATGCAGACAAGCTTGGGCTGCCAGGACCTTTGGAATACCTGCTCTGCAGATGGAAGTCTTGACTTCCCATTTTTATCAGTCTGACACCCTTCTGATATATTAGCCCAATTGAATTTTTTTCAGGGAGTGCCTCTGCACACAGCCTGTCCCTGCTTTCACTCTGAAGGATGAAGTCACTGGCCCAAATAATTCTCAAACTTTCACTGAGCAGGAATTTGGAAACACAAAGAATTCGTTCAGTGTGGCCTGCAAATTCCACTTTGTAAATTGTATCTTTCCATACAAAGTTCTAACCAAGATAATTTTTTTTTCTGCTGACATTCAGCCTTTCAAGAGCCACATCACAGACAGCAGGGCTGAAAACATGCAAAAATTACTTTTTTCTTTTCTCTCACCTGTCCCACTCAGAGAAAAAGGTTCACAGGTCAGAGAAATTATCTTCACCAGAGTCCTCCAATGCTATTTATCAAGTTTTAGTCCAAATAATATCTGTGGAAATGTTTAGTTTGTTAGTAATGAAAATGCTTAGCTGACATTGATTTTGGAGCTACATGTTGCTGAATAAAAGCTGGTGCTTTTGCTCCTGAGCCATCGGATGAAATGCAAGAGCATGCTCAGATGCTGACTGAGATGAGAGTCTCCAAGGTGCATGTGTTAACACTGCAGTGAAAATAGCAGCCTCATCCCACAGACTTTAAAGAATACACGTGGCTTTTTAGTTCTTAGACAACTGTGAGCATCATCTTTTCCCATACTAATATAATCTGTTTTCACAAGACTTCAAGGGACAGTGAAATTGCTTCAAACCAATTTCATCATGTGAAAAAAACAATTAACAGCGTTTCCAGGAGAGGAACATTCTAGGTATTCATTATGGATTCTGCAGTCACAATCAGACCACAGCCCCTTTTCCCTCTAACAACAATATTTAGCATTATATACAGTATAGTATTCTGTAATTCTAACTTCAATTTATGAATCTTTATAAATTCCATGGGCAAGGGACACATAGTGGCTTTTTGCTCTGGGATAAATATGCATTTGGTAGATAAAAGACAAAGGGCCTTCTGGCATCAGACTAGGTTCCTCTGCCTGTGCTGAATACAAGTCATTCAACATTTTTTTTCCTAAATTTGATAGAATGAGCATCTTCAGATTCTCCTTCTAGAGCAGGTTTGACAGGTTTCAAATCATTTTCCTTTACGCTTTTGCAACAGCCTTTGCGAAGCAGACAAAGAGGGGAGAAGGAACTAAACCCCCCTGTTGTCTACCTTCTCTCCTCCCACGAGCCATGCCCAGTGCAGTGCAGGAGGTCCCATTTGCATGACTGTCAACAGCCACATACAGCTCCCTGCACTGGTGGGGCTCACCTTACAGGTAGATTTTTTTGAAGCTGTAGCACACATATCCCTCTCAGAGATACTACTTTCAAATATACAGCGTCCTTGCTCTAGAAGTGTGACCAAATGCTTTCTTCCCTTGCTCTTTCTGATCTACTCAGGCTCAATAAGCTCATTTCATTTCATCAAGGGATCCAGATGCTCTGTAGAGCTTGCCGATATCTCCATTCATTGTGCCAGGAGTAAACTGCTACACTGATTTATTTTTTTTGCCCCTGACACACAAGTCAAAATTCACTGATTTCTGTTGTCAAATTGCTGCATAGAAGAGCAGAGTAAGACTTTGCCCTCCTTGGCAGGTGAAAGCAACAAGGCTGCTTGATTCTGCTGTAAGGTTCCAAGGCTTCTGCTGCTGCAAGGGTAATGTGTCTCATGCAGTCCAGATCCACCACTTAGACTCTGCAGCCCTCTGGATTTCAATCCTCAGATGCAAGCACAACAATGAAAGTCCAGGTTACAGCTTTCTTTATGACTGCTGTTCACAATATGTCTTATAATGTGGGGAGCCATTAAATGTCATTTTCATTGCTCAGGCTTGAGTTTCCCACTAACAGCAGAGACCTTATGTGCAATGGCTTAGAGCTCTGGCAGAACATGACACAAACCCAAACTCTTGTTTCAGCTCATACCCGAGGACCAGAATAACTCAAATCAGTGTCTGAACACTGCTAACACAGCCCTCATCCACACCTCCAGTCTGAAGAAGGGCTCTGTGTGTCATTTCCTTGAAGGGTAGATGAGGACAGAGTGTTTACAGTGCATCCCTGTGGTACCAGGTTTGATGTGACTGTGCAATGGCAGGAAATGCTGCAGAGCCAGTAGTGCATTTCAAAACACATTGTAAGTGAAGAATAGACACTTTTTTTTTCCAGTGGATCAGAACAAAGTAAAATGGGTATTTCAGTTGCTTACTCAGATTGAAACCACAAAGATATGCACCAAAACTGTTAGCAAATGCTATGCTTCATCCATAAGGCTTTACAACATTGCAAGTTCTGAGGAACTCCAGAGCATCCAGACAGACCTCATCTCATGATATATGAGTTTGCTTGTGAAAACTTCACTCTGGGGCCGAGAGAGATAGCCAGACATGTCCTGCATCCTAGGCTAATTGTACAAGACTATTATTTATTCCATTCAGTAAGTGTGCATCTGGTAGTGATGATTGCAAAGCCTATAAGAAGGCTGATACTTCCTAGCAAGTGACATTTTTATGGTTAATAGAAACTGTCACGGAAACCACTTGGAGGGGGATATGTACAGGCTTGATTTTCAACTTAACAGTAAATCACTTCAGATTAGAATTAGATATCATGACAAAATCCTTCATCCTGTAAATTTCCAGAATGCAAGTAGCAGTGGCTCTGGGAGAAACTGTGATAAAACTAGAAGAAAAGTTTCTCATTTGGTTTTGACATCCAGTGTGCCTGAGATCATGTCTTCTCTGTAAATGATACCACATTACGAATGTGCCTGCTCTTTCATTTCTTGCTATTGTATTAATAATAGGAAGTAGTCCTTCTTGTAGACCATGACTCCTTGGGCTAGAGGCAGTGCAAAAATGGAAGAGAAAGATGGGCGTCATGCCAGAGACATCACAGGCAGCATCAGACCTACAGCGCTGCAGGAGCCTGAGTCATCCCAAGTCCCTGCAAATAAAAACGAGTCACAAGCACCTAGTGGGGCTCACACCATTAGCCTGTTAAGATGAAGACACAAGAACTGATGCCATCAGTGAGGATGTCTCTAACTAAAGGTTCTCAGTCCTGGTTTGAGGCAGCTGCAGACTTCTGTACTGTTTGTGCCACTGATCTCCCACCGACAGAAGATAGAAACATAGGTGTGAAAATGTTTGGGATGGAGCATACCCATGAAGCTGATTCCAGCTTACAAGGGTCCCAGTACCACCCTCTCATGGAAGAGGGACATTTCCTGGCTGCTCTGTTTCAACTGGGCTCTGCTTACAGCAGCAAGAACAAATAACCATTTCAACAGCAGTGACACTGCCCTGTACATCTCTCTGCAGCCCTCGCCAAAGCACCAGTCACACACTGTTTACCACAAGCTGGAGAATTCACTAAATCTGGCCTATTTTGACTCAAAGGGGGGGCAGTTCCAGCCCTGAGGAGAACAGCCCTGCCAGCTGCCCTCCCTCTTGCACAATAGTGAGAGGAAAGGGACATCCATCTCGGGTACCCAGGCCGTGGAGACAGGTGGCTGGTGGGGAGCCACAATGGAAAGGCAATTGCACAGCACCTCTCACATAGTACAGGCACGTGTAAAAGGCTGTGAGCAGCCTGAGCCAATTAATTTCCATATTCCCTTTCAGTCAGATCTCGAAACGAAGTGCGTTGCGTTCAGCGTGGACACTCCAGAGGGGAAGGCGGAGGGAAAAAAAAAAAGGAAAAAAAATGATTCAGCAATCAGCAAATTCAGAGAAAGGGCAGGAGGAATGGGTCTGAAGAGATGAATCAGCATTGGCTTCAGGTGATGGAGGGAAGGAGGCATTTCTGCTCTGCTGATTTGTGCAGCCTGATTGAAGTCAGCCCAGCACTGGCATTGCATCGGAACAGAAACTGCCTGATAGGCTGCGAATGCTATGAGGGGAAAAATCCAGCAGTCATGCAGGCAACATCTTTATTAAGTACATTTTGTGGTCTCCCAGCTGATTGGACGTTTTTTTACTGACTTATAGTAGATGTTATAGATGCTGGGGGAGGGGGGGCTGTTGTGTGGGGTTTTTTATGCGTATGGTGACAGTGTGTGGGGTAGTGAATTTTAAGCAGGGCTGCATGAAATTCAATCACTTAATCTTAAATTACAAGCCACTGGCTGCCAAAGCAATTTTTTGAGATGGAAATTCTTCTGATTCACAGATTCCTTTACCTCTTTTAAGGAGCAAATGAGTAAACAAACTATGAAAATGTTATTTGCTTTTTCAGAATTTGCTAGCAGTGAAATATTAAATTTTTGTCTGTGGCATTTTGCAGGGCCTACTTTCCCCTCCGTAGCAGGTAGCTGGAAGAATATGATTCATGATGAAAAGATACGGTTTCCAACATTTCTCTATTGTATAGCCAAGAGCTGAGTCTACTGGTTAAAATGTCGCATGGATGTTAATTAAGGTATAGCAGAGACTACAAAACGTATTCCAGTCCCTTTGAAAGCCCTAGAGGAGCAGTGGGCCAAAACTATTTTTAGAGGATATATGCAAGGGTTTGGTAATATTCTGAGAGTCCTTAGTCAGCCAGGTAAAACCTCTCAGGATTACCCAAGGATTACTCACCCAGGTAATTGTTGCAGGCTCAAACTCTTCTGTGCCCACTCTCTGGCAATCAAGTTGTTGTAGGCAGAGCACTCTTCAAAGAAGATAAATAGCAAGGCATAAGTGCTTGAGCGGGTGCTAAGAGGAATTAGACCTTCTGAAATCCCAGCCTTGAGTCTCATGCCAGCACCAGGCACCCAAAATGAGTAGATAGTTTTGGGAAGAGGCACCTGCTCCTCTTTGTGCCCCTGGTAGCAGCACACTTTTCTGCTTCACTTCATGGGGCCGTGATGAGGCCACCCAAGGCACCAAAGGCTGCAGGGCACCCAAGTGCTCTGCTAATGGGGCTGTGTGAGTGCCACTGGACCAGGTGAGCCTTCACATCAGTAAGTGCAGCGGAGAAGAGAGAAGGTGCTAACTATAAGTACACTCATTCCCGCACAGTAGGTCCCCAAGACTGTTTGGAGGAATAAACATCCTGAACTGAGTCATTACAGGAGATTCTTTTCATTTGTTTATTTTCTAGATACATCAGACCTGCCTGAGACAGTCATGCACAGTCATTGTAGTGTAAAATTATTCTCCTAAAGAAATAATTGCCAAGCAGGTAATCTTCTCTTAATAAATAATATGGACATGATCACTCACTTCCCTAAATTTTATTCAACCCAGAAAGAAGTCTGTGAAACAGAAGTGGCTTTCCTGTTCCCTCCTCCCCTTTATTTTGTGAATCAGGACATCCATGCATTATCAAGGCCTGCTCAAAATGGAGTTTCCTTTAAAGCAGAGTCTCTGTATTGAGGATTATGTGTGGATTATTGCCGAGAGATCATTCAGAACCCGAGCTAAGCATTTACCCAGAAATCATTTGTAATTCCAGTTGCCCCTTATTTTGGCTAATAGCGGCTGTAAGGACAATTGGATCAGTGCTGTGTACCTGTCAGCTGTGCCGAAATTCCCCACGCAGTCCCGAATTGTGTGCTGCACGATTACCAAGGGAAGCTCAGCGCTGCGCCTTATCTCTTTTATAAATCCTCTTAATGCGGCGGCTGCCGGATCCACCGCACACCACTGCATCAGTCAGTCACCCGGGGGGCTCTGCCTTCAGATGAACTGATCCAGCAGGGCTGGGGACACCTCACCAACAGCCTCCTCGGGAAGGACGACCCACACACGGGTGAAGCAGGAAAAGCAATGTGGAGGAGCAAGGGAGGAGGGAAAGACATGGAGGATGAAGGAAAGGCTGCCTGGTGTTGATCAGTCTCTACCCATGCTGCTTGCTGTGCCCCCAGGGCACACATATCCTCCCCACATCTCTCCCGCAAGAAGCACACTACCTCCACCTCCACCCATCCTCTCCTTGCTTAGTGTGAAGGGGACAGGTTTCCCAAATGGGACAGAGGGCCCAGCTCGCCCACCCACACCGGAGATCCCCTCACCATGAGCAGGCCACACTCAGAGCTTGCTCTTAGGAAAATCCAACCTTTCCCATGCCACAAAAGAAGGATCACTACAGACCTCAACCCACTGCATCACCCCAGCACAGCAGCGGGTGTTTCTAAACAACTCCCTGCCTGACTGAGAGAAGGGAGGGTGGGGGGGAAAAAACGGTTCCTTGGGTTTTATCCATTTTGCATGCACATAAAAGATGAACTTCCCTTTGGAAACAAAACGCACAGAGTTGCGGTTTGAAAGGGGCCTCAATTTGGCTTCGACCGGGTGCAACTAATTGCAGTTGCGATCGCTGGCAGGTGCGAGCAGGCAGCTGAGGAACCCTCCTCCCCCCAGCCCTGCCTGCCCCCAGCACAGGGCATGTCCAGGCCGTGTCGTAGGCACAGCCGAGAGATGTGAGGGATGGGACTGCAAGGGGAACAGGGTGTTTGGCGCACTCGCTCTGCTACTTCGTTTCTGTCAGGACTCTGTGCAATGTCAGCAGGGCTGGAGAAGGTCTTGGAAGACCCTGGAAGGTTATAGAAGACCATTGGGGCCACCCTGGGCCTGGGTGACACTGCACTTTGTAGTCAAGAGCCTCTCTCTGTCCCCTAGCTGTGGTTGCACCCCACCACCATATCGAGAGGGAGAATTGCTGCTACAGCTAAACTGCAAAGATCTCCAATCTTTCCTTGGTTTCACCCATTTCATGGCCAGGAAGAGGCTGTCTATACCCTGTCTCCCATGTTAGCCTCCCCTCCATCTGTCCTGAACTCAGCTGAGGGATCAATGTGGCCCGGTGGCCACAGCCCCCCAGCAGCAGGCAGGTCATAGCTGGGGCACACAGTGATTTCACCAGGGACTGTGCAAGTCCTGGCTCGGGTTCCATCTCCATCCATCACAGTTCCCCAAGCCAGCCAGTGTGCTTCCCTTTTGGCTGCTGCACCTGAGTCCTCGCCGATGCTGGGCTGTTTGCTTTCTTAGATGCCCACGTGGTCCTGGCAGCAGATGGAGGCAGGTTCACTGTGCATCACTGGCAGTGAGCCATGCATTGGCTCACTGCTGCTCCTCAGGATGACTTCACTCCAGGCAGGGGTTGCTTCTTCCTCTTCTGATATTTGGGGTGCTCCTTACCCTGGCTGAAATCACATGGCCACAGCAAGAGGAAGACAAAACACACTTTATCAGTGTATTCCTTGAAAACTCATTTTGTCTGCAATGCTTTTAGCAGGACAGAAAATTACATTTGCCATCTTAGTTCTTTGATTCTTCTTATGTCTTTTAAGAAGTACTGAACCACTGAGATAATGCACAGGCTTTCAGGGAGAGAATCTGTGATCCCATTGCCCACACCCTTTTCCTCCCACTCTCACCCATTTGTCCCCTTACTTAACAGCCTGGAGTATGAAATGAAGTGTCATGAGCCAGTTTGGGCAGGTGCTGTGGGGTTTCTGCATGGTGTCTAGGTACTTCAAGGGCCTGTGAATCACAGGGGTTTGCATTCCAAAGGCAGAGCAAGTTGGCTTGATAATCTAACCCAAGCTCCTGAGTAACACATGCAATGAAGAAAATCTCTGAATTCATTCCTGAATGAACTAGAGCTCATCTTTGGCAGGGGGAGAGGGAGGAAATCTAATTCTGATTTAAAGTTGTTGGTATAGTCCCCACAGTCCTTGGTAATTAGTTCCACTGGTTAATTACCCTCACTGTTAAACATCTGCACCTTATTTGTAGTCAAAATTTGTCTGGCTTCCAACTTCCAGTTGGATCATATTATAGTTGCGTCAGCTAGATTGAAAAGCCCTCCATTATCACATTTCTGTTCCCCATGTCAGTACTTAGAGGCTGTGATCAAGTCATCCTCTCAACTTTGTCTTCGTTAGGCTAAACAGATGGAGTGTCTTCTCCAGTCTGTCACTTCAAGCCGCATTTTCCAGTACTTAGCCATTTTGTTCTGTGGCCTTTCTTGGATTTGTCCTCACCTCATCCACAACCTTCTTGAACTGTTAGACACACTCAACTTTTTCATCAATCCTCTCTAGATACGGTGTTCCCTGCAGTCCTAGGACTGTGGTCTGTATTCTGCCTCTGGATGTAAGTCCTAGGGTTTGGCTACACTGAAAGACACATTTTTGGGTTTGTGCCCATCTCATTAAGTGATCCAGACCATACTGCCTTGATCCAGTCCATACTTGGTCTACCTATTTCACTCTTCAACTGGTGTTCCCACTGTTAAGGAGTTTTTCTCATACATGATGGGGCTGGACATGCTGCCCTCCCTTTCATCTGCTGAACTGTACCATTGCAGTACTTTGAATGAAATGAGATGGTGGACAGGAACTGGTGTGAGGATGGGAAAGTCTGGCAGTCAGCTTTTGCCTCAGCAGAAAACATGCCTAATCTTTTCCATTGCAGTCCATAATGCAGGCTGGTTTGTTTTACTGGTAAAATAAGTCATCCTTAAGGGTGCAGTAGGTTCTGGTTTCCCTTCGCCACAGTGTATGGCAGAGACACCCTGCCTAGCTTTAAACAAACTGGGTATCAAAAGCACCACTGCATCACAAAGCCCAGCCAGAGCACGTGAGCATGTTTCTCAGCAGCTCAACCCATACAGAGGTGGATGCTATTTCTTCCTAAACAGTGCTTGGCTGAGGAATCAGCATCTTCCATGGATTCCCAGGGAGCAGTAAGCATGCTATTTATGGTGTGCAAACTGCTGCAAGGAGGGCCACCAAAAGAAATCTAGACCATTGTTTTTTCCCTAAGGGAGACATGGAACAGCTTTTCTTGTGCTCACACACAGCATAGAGCTGGGACTGTGGCTCCACAGCACAGGCCACTTCTGTTTGCATAACCATGCACAGGACACAGAGGCATACATAGCTCCAAAACACAGAAAAATGGGGCAATACAAGCAGTCCATGGGCATCTATACCTATTTCCTGCCTCAAAGAATGTGACTCAGTGCTATTTGCCTGTGCTTCCCAGAGGCTGTGCACTGAATCCCTGGCCCATGTCATGGGTGAAACACCACACAACAGGGTCAAGATTTCCAGCTCTCCAGTCCCCAAGCATCTGGTAGGCAGCCAATGGTAAGCTGTATGTTAATTCAGTACCAGCTCTTCTTTCCTTTTCAATTGCCTCAAAACTAGCTAAAGCTTTGCTTGCCCACTGCAGTGGCTTCTTTAGGTGTTTCACAGATATTGCAGGAGGCAGAAGAGCAGGTGGGCAAAAGTGCTACTGCGGCAATTGGCACCACTGGATTTGCCCACCATGAGCAGCTGCCTGAGGATGCCAGTTACACTGTGCACACTGCCACTTCCTGATAGTCTTGTTCCTGTGCTGGGGAAAGAGCCATGTTGTAACTGGAGGGGACCTGTGTTTTGGGTATTACACATGGAGCCTAAATTGTGCTGAGCAAAGCCTTGGGACTACTGAAATGAATGGGAGTTTTGCCAGTGACTTCAATGGAACTACAATTTCACCACGACATCTGTCATGCATTAGTTACATCAGTATTGATGTAACAGGCTGAAAACCAAGACCTGGTCTATGCCAGTTTAGTCAGTAGAAGAGTGCTGATACCAGTATTTGGGGGATAGCCAGTCCCAGATATGATGCTTTCATTTTTGGTGTAACTACAAACAGGTTTGGGGGTTGTGAAGCTTTTATTATCCTAATAAAAATGATCAAAATAGTTATACTGGTGCTAAGACATTTGGGAAGCAGACACAGTTTTCATGTCACTGTGACAGGGATGTACTGCCTAATTCACAAGTGTACCTAACATTCATTTCATTAATGCTTACAAAGCACTCTGAATAAAATAGAAGGACTATATTGTATCATGGCCACATGGACTGAAAGGTTATTTTTATACCATGAAGTATCATTTTCATACTATAAAATAATGTCTAAAAAAGCAATGTAAATAACTGATCGCAGAGATCTCAGCAAAATTAACTGCACATAAAAATCTAGACTGGACTCTGCACAATTCTAGCAAATACCCCAAATATCTGGACTTAATGAGAGAAGCCTGGTAAACATTTCAGTTGCGAAACAGAAAAAAAATCACAGCTTGAAAATAGATTCTCCTTTCTGCGATTTTTTTTTTCACAGTCCAAATAACAGTGGAAAAGAACCCAATCCAATTCCCATAGGTCTCATTAATGAACCTGCAAAGGGAATGTGCTGGAATAGCTGAGGGCTCTCACTCCATTTAAAATGTGTAACAAACCCAAAAATCACTTATCTTCGCTGTTTTGGGGATAGACAAAGTTTGTGCTCAGAACCATGCAGCTGGAGGTTTCTGCCACAGACAGTATGCCAAATCTTCCAGGCTTCCCACTGCACCCCTTGCCCAGCTCCTGATGAAGAGCCAGAGCCAGGTCCTGCTCCAGGAAGGTGTGGCACCTCCTCCGTGATTAGCCCCATTCCTCCCAGCAGGACCACTCAGAGCCAGCCCAAGGGGCTGAACTACCCAGCTATTCTGTGCTTCTTTATTGTGCATCCTCCATCCTGCATGTGCTTTTCTGCAGCATATTGACAGAGGTTTCCATAACTCTGCTTACTTTAGACAAGGGACCAAGAATTGGTGGATGGGATGCCCTGGCTGCTCTGCCCCAGCAATGGGCAGGAGATGCTGGGCCTGAGGTACACCTTGTTTTTCCTGTTGCTGTGGAAGGAGTGGGAAGCAGTTGCTGGACACAGCAGTGTTGCTCAGTGCTTTGGGAACTGCAGCCGTTCATTCCTGGGTGTGTGAATTCAAGATCTAGTAAATCCACCTGCACATGATCCTCACCTTTCCTTGCAGTGCTGTGAAAAGGTGCAGCCTAAGCCACAGCCCAGCTCTCCAAGCTATTGCATCCTGCTGTCTATATCAATTTGGCTCTTACATCCTACGCAACATCAACATGGCTGATCCAAAATGAGTTATCTGGGTTGGGATCCTGGCTCAGCACAGCACAAATAGAGGACCAGATGCAAACCTTTACTTTGGGTTCCTGCCATCTCAAATATACATGAGTGGAGCTAATTTTGTTCCAAAGAAAATTAAAATTGTCTGCATTTTTCCTCCCATGTACTTGCAGAGTCTATTTTTGTTTATTGAGGCTGAGGTTACTCGGGCTTTTATCTAGGTCTTATTTAGGACAACTGAGTTGCTAGGTCCCTCCTGCTTCATCAAATCCAGTCCCCTGCTCTTGTAGGCCACCACATCTTATAATGCCACTCATAAACTGAACAAGTGCTGTCTAAAAACTAGTTATATACTTACTTTTTTGTTGTTGTTCCCGCTGATCATACTGAAAAGATGCTCCAGAAACTCCTGTTTCAATCATGCTTTTTTGCTCAGCACGATGGCAACTCCAAATAAGGGAAAGCAGTCCGAAAGGAATAAATAATATTGTGTGGGGAAGAAAAGCAACTAACCTACACATTATCATTAAGCAACAGGACGTGACAGGCAGTGTAATGTTTCTGGTTTTGTTGTGAGTCAGGAAGATGAAGGTCATGTGATATCAGTTCTCTCTGTAGCACAATAAACCTTATTAACATTATAAGATAAAAATAAATATTCAACAATTAAGGGGAAAAAGGGTCACACGTTTGCATCTGCTGGGGATTATTGACAGCAATCTGACATTACCGTCAGCTAAACCCACTGCCTCTATTTTGTCCAGAGTTTCTAAAGCCATTATATAATGATCAGTCTAATAAAGTCTAGATTAGAGGCATTTCTCTTGTGTACAAAGAGATTGGCTTTTGGGTTGCCTTGTGGAAAAGCAACATTATTCTTAGGGAGAGAAAGGGTTAGTTGTCTCTAACAGCAATCCTGATGAAAAATGTAAACTGTCTGAGGCCATTTCAGACCTCCGGCAATATTTTATGCTAACAGGTTTATGTCTGAATTAACAAAGTTCTCTAACCACTTAGTCTGTTAAAATGCAGTTATTTTTAGTCCCCTTGCTAGGAAAGCATGTGCCAACCTGAATTTGGATTGTATTTATTACCATTTGCAATCACCTGGTGTCAGAGGCCACGTGAATCCTGTGAGTTTATCTGATTTGAGTCTGGAGCATCCAAATGTACCTTTCTACTTGTTTCTTCATGCTGTGCATGTCTAGAGTGTTTTGCAGTAATACCATAAGCCCCTACAAGTGCACATAGTGATAGGAAGGAGCAGAGTTAGATACTGTCCCTTGGGTACCACATCGCTTGGAGGAAGTTGCTGAATTTGAATTATCCCATATCCACTGACCCAGCATCAGAATGCAAGGTCCTTTCTTTACTCCTTTTTTCTCTTAGAAAGGATGGGGGGAGAGTGCTGAGGAGGGAGATAGGGGGGAGTGATGTCTTTTAACTCAGAGATGCTATCAGGCCGGGTAGCACCGAGGTATGACTCCTCGCGTTTCACAGCGCACGTGAAGGTTAGCAGCACAGCATTGGCATCCAGCAGCTCCTGCCAGCCCCAGACCTGCTGCTGCTCCAAGTACTGGGACCACAGAGTGAGGGGTGAAGGACCTCGAGCCAGCTCCAGCCGTGCTGGCTCAGGACCACAGTGTGTGGTGGGCCGCAGGTGCTGTTGTGGTGTCCTCAAAGCAGACACAGGGCACTGCACAGACACAGCTGCATCACCTCCTCAAACTGAGCCTGCCCAACATGACGCTTGGCATTCCTCATGGTTCATTCCCAGCTAATTAAAGTCTTATGGAAACTTTAGTCACCTGGAACATCCATCCCAATTCTGCTATTTTTAAAAAACACAGGGCTGATTTCAGCCCTGGAGGACAGTCTATATACATCGGTCTGCAAAATCACATTACTACTTTTCCAAAACATTGCCTTTAAATACTTTTCTTGTCTGAGAGGTAATAGCAGCTTCCAGAGTTAGGACTCAACTGTTCTTTAAAACTGTTTTGCATATGGCAGTTTTACAAACTAGGTTAAAGAGAAGCTAAACCCTCTTTGCCTCATCACCTTTGTCACAGAGATTGTGTGGAGCTCCAGAGCATTAGAGAGATGATAAGACATTTCCCCTCTTGCCAGCTCAAGCCACGCCTGAGATTAGCACCATGGGTTTTGGGTGAAAAGCCAATAGTGGAAAACTTTAGTCCTGAAAGCAGCTTGCTCAGTCACACCAGGGACCTGTCCACAAGGAGAGACTTGCTTTTGCAATGGGTGCAGACAGCCACTTTGGCTGGCAAAAACATCCTGCACTCTTCCAGGCAGCTCTTACATTTTTCTCCAAAGCCTCTCTCTGCACCTGGAACATTTTGCAGATGCTGTTTCTGACTAGGTCTAGCAGAGTTACAGCCCCAGTGAGCTTTGCTGCAACACTCAAGGTCATCAGCCATTCTCAGTGGGAATTGTCTGCGCACAGAACAACATATTAACCTCCAATGGGATTGGGTGACTTCTGTCAGCTATGCCTGTGAGCACCTGGCATTGTTTTAAGCTCTTTGCCAACCAGATGAGGACACAGGCAGGGCGGGATGTTCCAGCATTTAGAACAGCCATGGTACCTGCTGCTTCTCCACCTTAAGATTCTTGCTTTTGCTGAGATGAATGCCACTTGGTAGGCAGGGAATAGAATAAAAGCAAATTTTTTTTAAAGTTCTGCAGAGTAGCCACGGTCCAAATAAGCTTTGGCCTACCTATATTAGCAATGAAGTGACTAACTGACCATCCTTATGTGAGGCATTTTTGCATCTCTACTCACAGATGCATCACTATCACTGTTTTTAAGAGCTGTGGCACTAGTTTCTAGAAGTAGCTCTCCAGAACAGAGGCACAACAAGAAAGATGCCCAGGTAGGGGCACAAATCATGCCCGAATTTAAATTCATAATATATATCTGTAGGCTTCTGTATCATGTGGAAACAGAGAGATAGACACATGGAAGCATATGGACCTTGGTCATTAGCCAGTGCTGGATATGCCTTTTAAACCCTAGTACGATACGATGTGGCATGAAATACCTAATTACATACCCTGTTTAATTTTACTCTCTGTCTCCTGTACAAATGCACACGTGTAATGTAAGGTTCAGAGCTGCTGACGTGCAAAATTCATGAGGGCTCTCTATGATGGTAATCTAACATACTGAGGATGAGGGCCTGGAGTCTCCAGGCTGAGCACTGCTCTCTCTGCATGGCAGCACGGAGAGCTAAAAGACTGAGCTGGGATCCAACTGTGCTGCTGTCATGTGCTGTAAGGGTGACTTTTTGATTGCTTTTGATTCCATCCCTTACGGAAGGAGGCAACATTTGTTTTATTTTCCTTGGAGGAAAGGTACATATTTGCCTTGAAATTTCAAAAGAATTAAGTTCTCCTTCGTGTCCCAATTAGCTTTCAGTGCATTCGGACTGTGCCTGTGTAGCACAGGCTACAGTGCTTCTATAGTGCTTTTAAATCCAGGAACAGATATAGGTTATGCTTGTGTCTGGAGACTGGACATGCTCAGGAATTCTTCTGCACAACCCTGACAGGTTTCTTTCTCCTTTGCCTGGCACTGTGTAGTCCCTGTGCAAGGTACTAGCCACCAGCAATTAGTACAGGAGAGTCAAGGGACTTCAAAGCAGGGATGGAAGGGGTGTATTTGCAGAGCAAAAGTTGGCTTTTTATTCATTATGCAAAATTCATTCAGGACTTAAGCATTCAAGCATGCCTTTTCTTCCATTGCAGTGTGCAGAGAGGTCTCCTAGTCAGTGCTAGTCAATGGAAAATACATTTCTCTCTCACCCTTCTGATACTTGCTCTCATCCCGAGCTTCCCGGCTTTGCAAAGACACATTCTTTTAATTTTAGATCAGTGATGTTTAGCTGTTACCCAGTTGTCATTAAATCACTCTTACATCAGGCAGAAGTAAATGCAAATCTAAGTATTTATTTACAAGCCCCAAAACAGACCACACAGTTTAAAAAGGTGCACACATAGAAATGCCAAATTCTTTCCATAGCCATCCTGGTAGGCCCAGAGAGATTCAAAGCTTCTCATCAAAATATATTCACTTCTTTTCCTCCAAAGGCTTGACTGCCTTTAAATGTTTCAAAAGGCACTCTTCCTGCTCTTCCAGTGAAAATAGGCACTCTCACTCAGAGATGCAAATGTCAATGCACTGGACCAATGTGTCGCATCCTGTTCTCAACATGACTAAACCAACAACTCCTTCACTCAGTGTGGGTTAAATCCTTCCCTCCACACCAAAAAAAAACCAACAAAGCAATGTGACTCTTCTTCACTGCAAGTGTGTCTGTCCATTAAATGCTGCATTCTATTTCACTCCAAACCTTAGCTAACACACTTACTACAAGCATCTGCTAGGGATAAGCATGGATAGTTTATTAATAACTCTTGACTGAGACCAGCCACAGCAGTCATTGACTAGTGCATGGTGCCAGGGACATGTAGGAGTCCCACCCTGACATCTTCTGTTTTCAGGACTCCAGGAATAGTTATTTCCTACTTGCTCCAGGCTCAGACCCCTGGATTTCTGCCCACCTCCCACTCTCTGCCAGCAAGAAAAGCGTGAGCAAGTGATTAGTGCATAGGAAACCACCACTGAGGGGCTGTAGTCCCTTTGCAGTGTAGGTGCTTGGCTACCAGGAAGGTAGTCAAGGCATGCAGGAAGGGAAAAAAAGGATAGTGAAAAGTACTGAAAGAGATGGGGCTCATTCTTCAGGCTGCCTTTGAGGAGATCCTTCTAGCTAAGACTGCATCTCCTTCATTTGTGAGGATCTGTGAGCTCTGAAGACATTGCAACTCAGTTTCTCCTCTGTTTTGGAAAACTACTTGTGGGAGTTTTTGCTCTTCTTGGGACAAGCAGATACTCCCAAGTCCTCTCTTAGAGAGTAGATTTAAGTATTTTCATGCAAAGAAGGGAAGACTCCTGATATCAAACAAAGTGCTCTCAAATGTGATGTTTAGGAGGGCATCAGGCAGAAGAAGACCTGGACAGTTTACTTAGTCACCTTGACAAGCTGACTAAGTCACCTTGCCTTGTTTACAACTGGCTGACCTTTGTTCTATAAAGACTCACTTTATCCCCTTTCTTTAGACTTGTGTTGGACATGAAAGCAATCTAGCTGCTAATCTCCTGCCAGTATGCATGAAGACCTCTCTCCAAATTTTCTTCCACAAATCATAGACTCCTCACAGTAAAGAAACATTTCCTCATCTGACCAACAACCAGTCCATCTCCTTTCCTTTCATCTGCAACTGCCAGTTACAAGTATAACAGGCATGCCTTGCCAGACCCCCTCATAATTTATTTTCCCTTTCAAGAAGTGCTGCCTTTTTTTAAAAGCCCCTCTCAAGTCCAATGGAAGACTCTGCAGCTATCTGTATCCCTGGTACAGGCAAGGGTGCTTGCCAGGGCAAGGCTGTCTAGCCAACATGCATAAAATTGCAAGGGACTCTCCAAAACCCCTCATCAGAGACAAATTAATTTACTGTATTCTTCTCCAAGGTCATTTTCTAAATTGCCTGCTGGAGGGAGACCTTGCTAACAAGTCACTCTCATCCCCCACCAGAACTAAAGCTCCATGTGTTCCATAGCAGTCCCTCACTGATTGCTCTCTCTGAAATTACACCTCTTTATCTGAGGCTACCATACTCAGCTTTCTCAAGTCCAGGTCAACCAAGTTTATGGGGCCTGAGTAGGTCCACTGTGGAATCAAGAAGGTAACATGTAGTTGCAGGAATTGCTCTGTGTACAGCATAGATCAGGCTCAGCATTCCTGTCTCTGTCCTAGTCAGATTGGTGAACTCAGGTCCATTTTTGAGCAGCCCATTACACTTCTTCAATAAGGACATTGGAATAGGTTGCCCAGGGAGGTGGTGGACTCACCATCCCTGGAGGTGTTTAAGAGTTGTCTGGATCTGGCACTGGCTGATACGATTTAGGGGTTAGAGTGGCAGTGCTGGTGGATGGTTGGACTTGGTGACCTCAAAGGTCTCGTCCAACCTTGATGATTCTAAGGGGAAGGTCAGAGTTACTTTCTTGTCATGAATGGAATTCACATTTCCTCTGGCCTTTCTCTACAAAAAAAAAGCTGTTTTAAAAGACATCTTGATTTGGAATGACGAGGTGACATCAAACAGCACATTCATGTACTGCTGAATGATTTGTCAATGGAAGATACACCTTCATCAGGACCATCAGCCCCATGGCACAATGCAATTAACTCAGTCTGTTGTCTTGAATATCTTCACTCTTATGCTGGTTCTCCAATGGTGTTCCCTCAGTGACTGCAACAGTTTTCCCTCTCTCCTCACCAAGGAGGAGAAAGACACACAGTTTAAAAAAGAAAGGAATGGCATTTCTAGTAAAATGTAGCACAACATGGCCTTGATTCCACCTTTGAGTCCTCTTTACAGCTTCCTCCTTCACCTAGGGCCACAAAGAATGACGTTGTTTAAAGCTAAATATTCTGTTTTCTGGTGCTGCCTCTGCCTACCTGGCCTCTATGATCTCTCTGTAAAGGAAGGACAGTACATTGACCACTAAGTAGGATGATGAGAGCTAGTTTAGCAAGCCACAACCAACTTTTTCAATTTCTAGTGTAGTGCAGTGTGTTGAAGTTTGATCTAGACTGTGCACTGAGTCCCATACAGATGATTTCTTTGCTTTTCCTTTATGCTTTTGTTACAGCTAGCCAGATATCAACAGATAGGCCAGAAGTGAGCAATTCCCCTGTGCATGTGCTTCAGGAAGAGTCTAATCCCTGCTCTAGCCAATAAAAGCTTTCAGGAAAAAACATCTGACAACAGAAAAGAAGCACCAAATCTTAGCATTAGAAGAAAGATGAGACAAAATTCCCCGTAACAGGCCACTTACTGCTCACACCCACTGCTCCTTAGACAGGAAACCTCTTAAAAGACCTCTGCCATTTCTGACTCTTCAAGGCTCTGTAGATGTACATGTACATGTGTGAAGCAGAGAGGAGAGGAATGTCAAAGTGTGGCTTTCTCTCTACTGGCAGTTGCAGACAGACCCAACACTTAAAGCATGAGATAGCATCGGCCCTGATTTACATCAAAGCTGCTGCTGCTGCTTCTTCACAAAGGAAAAAAAAACAGAATCCATTTTAGTTATTAAGTTCTCAGGTGTAGGTACAGCAAAAAGCAGCATTCAAATCAAGTTGTGTTTGTGCCCTGAGAACAGCTACAGAATGATCTGCAGGTATTTACTATTCAAAATGATGCTCCATTTTGTGATCTCCTGTTACCCACAAAAGGTTTATTTACAGATTTCCATACCTTCCTTCTACATTTCCATTCTACATTCCATCTACATCATGTTACTGAACAGCTCCTAAACCTCCCTGAGATTCTCAAACAGTAGCAAAGACCTAGTGCCACTCAGGGGTAGAAGACAGTGAACATCCTTCATCTGCTTATGTTCCAGCAGTGATGCTACTCCACCAGAAAGGATGCAGGACCACTGCACTCTATGTGCTTCCTCTCACATGTGACATCTTCTGAATTCATGCTAAGGTAATTTGTACATCTCTGTGCCTCCACTCTTGTTGTAACATTGATGCTAATTTTTCTAGGCCATAAAGGGAGACTACAACTTTCTCCTTTTCAGAAAAAAAAAAAAAAAAAAAAAAAAAAAAGCAGGTTTTCTTGGTTCATTTCCATAAAGCTCAATGCATTATGCATTATCTCATTCAAAGGTAAATAGTGGATACACACATCGATGAAAGATTAAATCCTGGAAATTCTAAACAATTGGCAGGAGGCATAACCATGGCAAATTGATTCTGTTCCCTCTCTGCAAAAAAACAGAAATGACAGAATATTTGTGCATTTTTTGTAAATTACATGTAACATTTAAAAACATTTGGGTGTTAGTTTCTTTAATTATTTTATTTTTTTAACAAAAGTAAATAGCAATTATT
This sequence comes from Acanthisitta chloris, assembly GCF_000695815.1. Classification (NCBI taxonomy): domain Eukaryota; kingdom Metazoa; phylum Chordata; class Aves; order Passeriformes; family Acanthisittidae; genus Acanthisitta; species Acanthisitta chloris. The sequence goes on from NW_008675305.1 coordinate 273,639, forward strand.
GAGAAGTTCCTTGAGTTCCAAAGATTATTTTAAAACAAAATGTCTGGTAACCTTGTTCATTGCTTGTCTACAGTATTAAGGGCCTAAGTACCTGAATAACAATGCCTGCATCTATCACAGCAATGATGTGCAAACAGAGCCACACAGAGCTGCATGCAGAAAATAAAAAAATCCCTAAATAAAATCATATTGCCCCAAACAAAAAAGGTTAATTTAAATATGCAGCTGGTCTTGCTTGATTGGTTGGTCTTATGTCAAAACTGAGTCTGCAGTAACCCGAGTCCGGATGATCAAAGGTATTATGCTAAGGCTGCAGGGCTGAGTTTGTAGTCTGTAAGACTTTGCCATTGCTCTGTGTATTGCCTCTCATAGAGCTGTGGTTTGGTATCCGAGGGCATCAGTCTTGCTGTCCTTACTGACCTTCATTTGGACTCAGGTGGTTTGAGGTGTTGATGCACTGTTGATCACAGAAGCCTTTGTTTTCTGTCCTGTGTCCCAGTGGGAAGAGCAGCACTGTCCTCAGAGCAGGCAGGGGCTGGGAGCACACCAGGTGTCATCATTGCTGTACCTGCACACTTTGATGCCAAGCTGATCAAGCACACAGTTTCAGCAAATCTCTGCTCCTTTACCCGGTACATTTAGTGCACCCAGTGCACTGCACTAAGAACAGGCACGATAAAGAAACTCCTCTGCTGCTGTCCATGTTGGCCAGTACAGCAGCAATTCTATTTTATGGCCACTGGGGCCACCTAAACCTCTCTTTTCTTTTCCTATTCATTCGTTACTGCACCTGATTGCACAATAGCTTGTGTGTGTGTACAGGTGTATATATGAGCTCATGTTGGCTGGAGGGGAGTGAGGAAAGTGCCTGTCAGAACAAACCTGCAGCCTCTGTGCTAGCCTGTACATCCATTCCCTTTGCTAAGGACCACTTGGCTTTTCCACAGGCAGATGTGTGCTCTTGCACAGTGTCCTGGCCATCTGCAATGTAATTCACTCTGCATCTCACCTAATGAAGTCTCTCCCTAAAATAAAAGATCTGTGCAGCAGTGTGGTATTCAGAACAAGTTCTCGGTAAAGGATCAGAGGAGCTTATGTTCAGTAGACACAGTTGTAAGTTCAGTAAAGAAGGCTGGAGAAGTAAAGAACCCTTTTTCCTTTGCTTCCTTTCTCAATCTTACAGGTGCCTGCAAGGCCCCATACAGCTCTCTTTGTATCCTTATACAGTCTGAACCTTCTCAGGCCTCTAACACCAAACTGAAATGAGGACATCGGTCACATCTCAGCAGACAGAGCGGGTCTGTTCCTCACAGGTTTTCCTGTATACCACTGACAGGACTCAAACCAGGCCCACCAGTGTCAGGTTTCGTCTGCCATTCCTAGAGGATTTGATTACTCCATCAAAATGGTTTTTTCCTACCAGGATTTCACATTGCTAGATAAGTTCTCTCATTGTCTGTAAGCAATAGAGATTCCCTGTCCCCAGCTATTGGATATGGAGCGGCAGAGTGGTGGGATTTGTCCAGTTGTTTTATTGCCATTGTGTTCAGGAGAATTTTTTCTGAGTCAGTATTTGTCTCATTGAAAAATGCTTTTTCCATTGTCCTGAAACGATTTGTCGAATTCAGCGTGGACTTACCAAATTGCTTTCCTAGAAAAAATGTCAGGATTATATTCACAAAGCTGAGAGGAAGACAACCACTTTTTATTCACTCGTAAAGGATGTGGGAGTCTTGGGTTTAATTTCCTCGTCTGCCTGGGGGAACTGAACCAGCATCACACATCTCTCAGGGGAATACCGTAAGGTTGTGCTGTGCTGCATACTAAGGTGGGTTGTTCTTGCTCTCTGCCATTGGCGTGTCCTGGTCTGTGAGAAGGTCTTTCTAGACCCTCAGCCAAGACCCTCACATAGAAATGGATCACCTGGCTTCCCCAAGCTGCAGCAGTGAGTACTGAAAGTGCTGTCAGCAGAGTACCCCCACCAGGATCCCCCTCTGCTCATGGCTGTGACACTCCTCAGAAACCAGAGGGCAGAACCAGCAGCAGCAGAAGGCACTGCATGTCCTGCACAAGCACTACATCAGGCAAGGCCATATACTCAAGCTCATGAGGTAAAAAAAACACAGCTCAGCCTGTTGAAAAAAGTTGCTCGTACAGTCAGCACAAGTTAAAGACAGGAAGACCAAATTAGTTCAAATAGAAAGTCTTCCTGATAACACAGAAATTATTTTTTGAGGTCAGGGCTGATAAAGATGATTGCCAAAATCAAAGGACCAAAACAGGTGTGCCAGGAGCTAAACCTACTGATAAGTTCATCATCTTCTGGGGACATCAGTTTTGATACTGATGATAGGATAGGTGGACAGAAAGCAGAAATCCAACAGTTTACGTCGCCAACTTTGAGACCTAACCTGACACTGTGACACTGTTGCCACTTAATTATCTGATCTGATCAGACGTTCTGGCCACTTTCTGGAGAGGAGATTCACAGATGTCATTCACCAACTTCAACTCAATCCTGAAAGCCCACTTGAAAGATGAGATTTGAGGTCCTGACATGACCTCTTTTTCAGTTGCTTTGTCACATCCTCATATGCTTCTCTCCTTGCACTCACTTCTTCACCTTCTGTTTAAACAGACTAGCCTAGACAGCAAGGGTTTGGGTTGTGCAACCCAGCTGTGAACAGAAATCAGGGAGACACCTAAAAGCAATGCCTGAAAGAGGCAGATGCTGGTACAAATTTCCTAGATCACAGAGGGGCAAAGGCCATGTTTTGTGCCTGTCCCCTTCTAGCAGTGAGGCTGCAAATAAAAGTCAACACCAGAAAAGGAAGTCATTTTTTTTGTCTTTGCTGTCTTTTTCTCTCCCCTTTTGGATATGTGTGTCTTCAAGTGAGAAGTGCAGAGTCCAAAATGAGTCGCAACAACAGATCCAGTCTATCTCAATGAGTGTCTCTCGTTCCCCAAGAACAGTTTCTGCTGCTATGAACTTAAACAAAAGGAAGGAAGATTGCTGTAAAAACTGTCGACAGCTAAGAGAAGAGAAATAATGGATGCTTTTAAAAAGCAAAGTCTTGCTTAATACTTTATTTTTCAAGTGCTTAAACTGTTTTTTCTCCTTCTTGTGTATCTTTAATTAAAGGTTAAAACACGTTTACTGGTGGTTGTTTGCCATGATAACCAAGGAGGCTGAGGTCCCCGAATTCAAAACCCAAAACCTTTTTAAGTGTTTCATGTTGCACCGTCTCAGGATCATGTTAGCATCTTTGACTCCCTGAGCCCACTTCTTCCCCTGAAGTGAACATGGTTGTGCCCTAGACAAGAGAGGGACAGTCATCTCACCTCCACACTCCCCCTTCCTCTCACTTCTCCCGTGGGTGCTCGAATGTTTCACTTTGAATTAAAGGAAATTTTCATTTTGAAACAAAGCTATTTTATTTTGCAGTTTGTCAGCGAGGGAAACAAAACCTAACCAAACTCCTCTTTTCCTATTGAGGTGATGTTTACTTCTTTCCTGTTGAACCAACTTATATTTATTCATACCTCGTTGCTATTTTTAAGAGTGGGACCCAGATGTATTTTATTCAGAGGCACCGCTCAGACTTCAGCAGCAGAGTACACATCTTAGTATTTTTTAGTTAGTTAAGAGAAATGACTGGCAAAGTCATATTTGCAGTGTGTGCTGTCTGTATCAAAGCACGTGTGTGTCTTTATTACATTAGTCACCTCAGCTACTAGAATGACTTGCAATTAAGACAGCAGTAGTACCTGAAATGTCACATTGCTTGTCTCTGTTCTGAAAGGGGCACTCTCTAACCTGGTAAGGCAAAGAAAGACGTAAGAGGGCATGACCAGACTTATCCCTATAACCACGTTATAAGGGCTAAAAATGCTACCACACCTAGTAGAGTAATGTCTTGTAGCTGATGCAGAGTCACTGTCCATGTACAAGCTTTCAGTCTGTTGTACTACAAAGATGAGTTTCAGACATGGAAAAAAATAACCTGTTTCACTTTGCTTTTGCAAGATGCCAGGAGTACATGTCCATACAGTTCTCATGTCTTTCCTGGGAGACAGCCACCTCCAGCCACAGCGGCACACATTTCTTAAGTTACTGTGGCATGACACAGCATCATCAGAATGTAGGCTGAGTTTGAATGAGGGCAAACAAGGCAATTAGCACAGGAATACCCACAGGGTTGATATGTTGCATCAATTTTGCCTCTAGACATAGGTTGGAGCAAGTTTACATTTATCTCACTTCAAACACAGAGCTGGGACCTGCC